>NW_026652278.1:119473812-119648534 GCF_009828535.3 Hylobates moloch
TGGGCAAGGACTTCATGTCTAAAACACCAAAAGCAATGGCAACAAAAGCCAAAATTGACAAATGGGATCTAATTAAACTAAAGAACTTCTGCACAGCAAAAGAAACTACCATCAAAGTGAACAGGCAACCTACAGAATGGGAGAAAATTTTTGCAACCTACTCATCTGACAAAGGGCTAATATCCGGAATCTACAATGAACTCAAACAAATTTACAAGAAAGAAACAACCCCATCAAAAAGTGGGCGAAGGACATGAACAGACACTTGTCAAAAGAAGACATTTATGCAGCCAAAAAACACATGAAAAAATGCTCATCATCACTGGCCATCAGAGAAATGCAAATCAAAATGACAGTGAGATGCCATCTCACACCAGTTAGAATGGCCATCATTAAAAAGTCAGGAAACAACAGCTGCTGGAGAGGATGTGGAGAAATAGGAACACTTTTACACTGTTGGTGGGACTATAAACTAGTTCAACCATTGTGGAAGTCAGTGTGGCTATTCCTCAGGGATCTAGACCTAGAAATACCATTTGACCCAGCCATCCCATTACTGGGTATATACCCAAAGGACTATAAATCATGCTGCTATAAAGACACATGCACACGTATGTTTACTGCGGCACTATTCACAATAGCAAAGAGTTGGAACCAACCCAAATGTCCAACAACAATAGACTGGATTAAGAAAATGTGGCACATATACACCATGGAATACTATGCAACCATAAAAAATGATGAGTTCATGTCCTTTGTAGGGACATGGATGAAACTGGAAAACATCATTCTCAGTAAACTATCACAAGGAACAAAAACCAAACGCCGCATGTTCTCACTCATAGGTGGGAATTGAACAATGAGAACTCATGGACACAGGAAGGGGAATATCACACTCCGGGGACTGTTGTGGGGTGGGGGTGGGGGGGGCGGGGACAGCATTAGGAGATATACCTAATGCTAAATGACGAGTTAATGGGCGCAGCAAAACAACATGGCACATGGATACATATGTAACAAACCTGCACATTGTGCACATGTACCCTAAAATCTAAAGTATAATAATAAAAAAAAAAGAAAATTAAGTTAGAATAAAATAACTCTAAAGTCAAAAAAAAAAAAAAAATTGAGCCAGGCATGGTGGCACATGCCTGTTGTGCCAGCTACTCAGAAGGCTGAGGCAAGAGGATCACTTTAAGCCCAGGAGGTCAAGGTAGCAGTGAACCATGATCATGCCACTGCATTCCAATCTGGGAGACAGAGCAAGATCCTGTCTCAAAAAATAAAATAAAATAAAGAAATATAATTTTAAATGTTTAAAAAGAAAGTTCTTTATAAATTCTAACAAGTAAGAATATACTTAACAATTCATCAAACTTTGAACTTTTATTAAAGTTTTATTTTTATTAAAGTTTGTTAAAGCTAGAAAACATTTTTACAAATAAGTTAGCCGGAGAATTCTTTACTTGTAATAAAAAATTCCTATGAATTTAAGACCTATATTTTTTTCTCCCTTTCTTAAAAGGGCACAAGGCAAGTGGTGTATTCCTGCCCTAATTTATGATAGTGACATGGCATAGAAGTTTAAACATCTTTAATAACAACCTTACAAGTTTATTGAAAAAAAAATTAAAAAATAAACTGGCTTAATGGAAATTAAAACGTCCTTAACATGATATTTTGAAAATTCATAACACTACGAATTTAGAACAGTAATTTTCTAAAAAGTAGAAACACTACTTTTTGGAACAGTAATTTTTGTACCAAAGATGCCAAAAGTACCCAAAGATACCTTTTCTGACATTTTGCTGAATATTCATTTTTCTATTAAAATGTTTAAAATAATAATCACACATTTGTCTCCTGAATTTTTAGCTAACCTTATGAAACTTTAAAAATCCTCTATGTAATTTAAAAATATTATTTTAATAACATATCTCTCATATAAATGTATCATAATTTAACTACTTGCCTATTACTCAATATTTTACAATTCCCAGGTTTTTAGCAAAAATGAACAGATTTGCACAGAAAGCTTTTTCTATGTTTATGCTTATTTCTTTAGGTTAATGTGATGGTCTTTTGATATGTCAACTTGGCTAGGCTACAGTCCCCAGTTATTCAAACACTAATCCAGGTGTTGCTGAAGACATTTTGTATTTGTGACTGTGAAGTCCATAATCAATGGACTTTGATAAGGAAAACTATCCTAGATAATCTGGTGGGCCTGACTTAATCAGTTGAAAGGCCTTAAAAAGCAGAGTTGAGGCTTCCCTGGAGTAAATTTCACCTATGGACAGCCTGCCCTACACATTTTGGACTCATATAGACAGCTTCCACAACCCATAAGCCAATTCCTTACAGTAAATCTCTTAATACATACCTCCGATTGGTTCTGCTTCTTTGGTTGAACCCTGACTGATACAGTTATATTTTCAGAAGTATACACACTAGGTCAAAATGCTTACCCAATTAAAAAGGCCACAATAGTATTACTGTTGGGTTTTTGTTATAACTTTCTCCATGATGTTTAAAATATTTAGATGATGTCCTACTTGACAACTGATTTCACATAGTCCAAAATTGAGCAAATTGCTAAAATCATGTTTGACCGAAGACCTGTTTTATGGCTAAGTTAAGAAAAATTACACTCAGAAAAAGCAAAATTGGTGGCATTTGTTCCATTTGTATGCTAAACAAAGTATACCAAGACTTGGTCCAAATCCTTCCACAACAGTGTTGGCGTTTGTGCAAATTGTCTCAACTAACACTTTATTTTCCAGGCAATCTAAAGACTTCTATGATACCATTCTCTTCTTGGATTGATTTTTTTGAAAAGACTCAGCTCCATTTATAACGTAATATAAAACATGTTCGAGGAAAAAATTTCACCCACACCTATGTGTATATATACATATACACCACCCTCAACAGATACAATCTTTTTTTAGACGGAGTCTTGCTCTGTCGCCCAGGCTGGAGTGCGGTGGCACCATCTCGGCTCACTGCAAGCTCCGCCTCCTGGGTTCATGCCATTCTCCTGCCTCAGCCTCCCGAGTAGCTAGGACTACAGGCTCCCGCCACTGCACCTGGCTAATTTTTTATATTTTTAGTAGAGACAGGGTTTCACCGTGTTAGCCATGATGGTCTCGATCTCATGATCCGCCTGCCTCGGCCTCCCAAAGTGCTGGGATTACAGGCGTGAGCCACTGCGCCCAGCCAACAGACACAACCTTTTAAATGTTCCTTCCTTCTTTTTAAATAAATAAGACTCATTTTGTCTTATATGATCCCTTATGGTTTATCAATTATTCTTTATAATCTCTTCAGATATTTTCTAATTTCATATATAAAGAATTATTTAAATGACTTTAGATTGATAAGAAAATGCTATAATAATTAAATAACAATTGCACACTGATGAAGCATATGTAAGCTGATATTTAAAATGTCACATGTATCATTCTTATTCTAGAAAATTTAACAGGATACTACCATCAGAGCAAGACCTAATCAGTTTACTGATTACTCCTGAGTAATCATTACTCCTGAGTTCAATTGTGTACACAGAGTGTACACAATTGGCTACATATTCAGGTCACATATGCTACTGCATCTCTACTACACTGCATAAGAACAACCACAGATTTGAGGATAAGGTTTTTAAGTCTAACTATAAAACTGACCTCAAACAAAAGAATTGAATTATTATAAGGTGACTTCTCTCTTCTAAGGTTATTGCTTCTGTGCATCTGAAATTATTATGAAATGAGTAGGTTTCTCCATCTGCATAAGATAATGAGAAAAATTTTTAAATGACATGCCACAAGATGATTTATAAATGTGACTCTTCCAGAGTCAGAATTTAGGTAGCCAACGAGAAGACACAGTTAAGGGAGTCTAAGTATCTTACCACATTGGAAATGCCCATGTTGCCCACGAGCAGCTATGTAACTGGGTTAGAAATTTAGACCTGAAATGCAAAAGTGAGGTCAACAGAACTATAATTACTTAAAACATGTCCACGCAAGGTAAAGTGGACATGTTTTAGTGTTTGATATGCCAAAAGTCATGATCTGCAGACAACAGTAAATGTGCTGAATGAATGAATCTTTTTTTATGCATAAAAATCCTCTGGATAAAAACAAAAAGAACTAAAGAAAAATATATAGGCACACCTTGAAGATATATGCCAGCTTGGTTCCAGACCACCATAATAAAGCAGATATTGCAATAAAGTCAGTCACACAAATGTTTTGTTTCCCAGTGCATATGAGTTACCTTTATACTATTTTGTAGTCTATTAAATGAGCAACAGAATTATGTCTAGAGAAACAATGCACATTCCTTAATTTTAAAATACTTTATTACTAAAAATTGCTAACAATCATCTGAACTTTAGCAAGTCATAATCTTCTTTCTAGTGGAGGGTCTTGCCTGGATGTTGAGGACTGCTGACTGATCGAAGTGGTGGTGGATGAAGGTCGGGTGGCTGTGGCAATTTCTTAAAATAAGACAACAATGGGGGCTGGGTGCGGTGCTCACACCTGTAATCCCAGCACTTTGGGAGGCTGAGGCGGGTGGATCACCTGTGGTCAAGAGTTCAAGACCACCCTGGTCAACAATGGTGAAACCCCTGTCTCTACTAAAAATACAAAACTTAGCTGGGCATGGTGGCGGGCACCTGTAATCCCAAGTACTCGGGAGGCTGAGGCAGGAAAATCGCTTGAATCCAGGAGGCAGAGGTTGCAGTAAGCCAAGATCACACCATTGCACTCCAGCCTGGGCAACAAAAGTGAAAGAAGAACGAAACTGGACCCCTCCTTTTCACCATATACTAAAATTAATTCAAGATGGATTAAAGATTTAAATGTAATACTCCAAACTATAAGAACCATAGAAGAAAATCTAGGAAACACCATTCTGGACATTGGCCTTGGGAAATAATTTATGAGTAAGTTAGCAAAAGCAATTGCAACAAAAATAAAAATTGACAAGTAGGACTTAATTAAATTAAAGCACTTCTGCACAGCAAAAGAAACTATCAACAGAGTAAACAGGCAACCTACAGAAAGAGAAAAAGAATTGATAAACTACACATCCAATAAAGGTAAAACATTCGGAATCTATAAGTAACTTAAACAATTGAACAAGTAAAAAACAAATAACCCCATTAAACATCAGGGAAAAGACATGAACAAACACTTCTCAAAAGAAGGCATGCAAGCAGCCAGCAACATATGAAAAAATGCTCAACATCACTAATCAGTGAAATGCACATTAAAACAACAATGAGATACCATCTCACATCAGTCAGAATGGCTATTATTAAAAAGTCAAAAAACAACAGATGCTGGTGAGGCTGTGGAGAAAAGGAATGCTTATGCATTGTTGATGGGAATGTAAATTAGTTCAGCCAGATTTCTCAAAGAACTTAAAACAGAGCTACCATTCAACCCTGCAATCCAATTACTGGGTATATATCCAAAAGAAAACAAATCTTTCTACCCAAAAGACACATGCACTCATATGTTCATCACAGCACTATTCACAATAGCAAAGACATGGAATCAATCTAGGTGACCATCAACAGTAGATTGAATAAAGAAAATGTGGTCCATATACACCATGGAATACTATGCAGCCATAAAAAAGAATGAAATCATGTCCTTTGCAGCAACATGGATGCAGCTGGAGGTCATTATCCTAAGTAAATTAACACAGGAACAGGAAAGCATATACTGCATGTTCTCACTTATAAATAGGAGCTAAACACTGGATACTCATGAATGTAGGGATGGCAACAATAGGAACTAGGGACTACTGGGGGCAGGGAGGTAGGGTGGGGTGAAGGATTGAGGGACTAACTATTGCATGCTGTGCTCAGTACCTGGATGATGGCATCATTTGTACCCTAGACCTCAGCATCACACAATATTCCCTAGATAACAGATCTGTATATGTACCCCTAAATCTAAAAGAACAGCTGAAAATATAAATATAAATAAATAAAACTGTAAAAAACAAAAGAGGAAACCACTTTCTTTGTTTATCCTTAAGAAGCAACTCCTCCTCTGTTAAAGTTATATCAGCAGTTTAGTCCCATCTTCAGGCTTCACTTCTAATTCTAGGCCTCTTGATATTTCCACCACATCTGCATTTATGTCCTCCACTGAAGTCTGAACCCCTCAAAGTCATTCACGAGGGTTGGAATCAACTTCTTTCAAATTCCTGTTAATATTGATATTGTGACCTCCTCCCATGAATCATGAATGTTCTTAATGACATGTAGAATGGTGAATCATTTCCAGAAGATTTCAACTCACTTTGCTCAGATCCATCAGAGGACTCATTATCTATAACAGCAATAACCTTATAGAACATGTTTCTTAAATAATAAAACTTGAAAGTCAAAATGACTCATTGATCAATGGGCCACAGAATAGATGCTGTGTTAGCAGGCATGAAAACGACATTAATCTCCTTCTAGAACTCCATCAGAAGTCTTGGGGGACTAGGTGCATTGTCAATGAGCAGTAATACTTTGAAAGGAATCTTGTTTTCTGAACAGTAAATCTTAATAGTGAACTTAAAATATTCAGTGAACCATGCTGTAAATAGATGTGTTGTCATCCAGGCTTTGTTGTTCCATTTATACAGCACAGGCAATGCACATTTAACATAATTTTAAGGGTCCCAGGATTTGGGGAATGACAAATAAGCATTGGCTTCAACTGAAAGTAACCAATTGCATTAGCACCTAATAAGAGAGTCATCCTGTCCTTTGAAGCTTTGAACCCAGGCATTGACTTCTCTCTAGCTATGAAAGTCCTATGACATCTTCCAGCAGGAGGCTCTTTTGTCTACATTCAAAGTCTATTGTTTAGTGTAGACACCTTCATCAATTATCTTAGCCAGATCTTCTGGGTAATTTGTTGCAGCTTCTCCATCAGCACTTGCTGCTTCACCTTGCACTTTTATGTTATGGAGATGTCTTCTTCCCTTAAACCTCATGAGCCAACCTCTGCTAGCTTCCAACTTTTCTTCTGTAGCTTCCTCCCCTCTCTAAGCTTAGAATTGAAGAAAGTTAGGACCTTGTTCTGGATTAGGCTTTGGCTTGAGTGAATGTTGTGGCTAGTTTGATCTATCCAGGCCACTCAAACTTTCTCCATATCAGCAACAAGGCTGCTCATTTTCTTCTCATTCATGTGTTCACTGGAGTAACGCTTTTAATTTCCTTCAAGAACTTTTCTTTTCACAACTAGGCTGTTAGGTGCATGAGGCCTAGCTTTTTGGCCTATCTTGGCTTTCAACATGGCTTCCTCACTAAGATTAATCAATTCTAGCTTTTGAGTTAAAGTGAGAGATTTGCTACCATACCTTTCACTTGAACACTTATTGTAGAGTTAGTAATTGGCCCTATTTCTATATTGTTATGTCTCAGGGAATAGGGATGCCTAAGGAGAGGGTGAGAGATGAAGGAATGGCCAGTAGGTGGAGCAGTCAGAACACACACAATATTTACTTACCGCTTACGTTCACTGTTGTTTATGGGTGTGATTCATGGTGCCTCAAAACAATTATAATAGTAACATCAAAGATCACTGATTACAGATGACCATGACAGATATGATCATAATGAAAACATTAAAATATTGCAAGAATTACTAAAATATGGCACAGAGACATGAAGTCAGCACGTGCTGTTGGAAAAATGATCCCCATAGGGTTGCCACAAACCTTCAATTTGTAAAAAACACACTATCTGCGAAATGCAATAAAGCAAAGCAAAATAAAATAAAATATGCCTGTACTGTACAAATATTTTCAAAACCTAAAATAAAAGTGATATATTAAGAGCACTTATAACACTTCAATGCCAGCTAAAGTTTGAAAGTAATAGGACTCAGTACGAGTCTCAAATGACAGCTTTTTGTTCTTTGAATATTTCCAAAAAATCCCCCTTTAGAAGCTTCCTAAATCTAATTTTTTATTCCCCGGATGGCAAGAGATTTGCTACAGATACTAGCTTCGAAGCATTCCTGGTTTTAGCCTGAATTAAGATTTACATGTGTTTTTAACCCCGGCTCTGCTACTTACTCACTATTTGACTATGGAGTAGTCAAATCCTCAGTTCTCTCGTTTGTAAGACGGAAATAGCATTAATAATACCTACCTCAAAGCATAGTTGTGAGGATTTGAAGAGATCATCTTCATAATGCCTAGCACAGGGCATGGCCCATTGTAAGTACCAATATGTGGCAGTTGTGGTGGTGGAGGTGGAGAGGGCAGCTGTGGTGGCCGTTAATCGCCTGCACAATAAAACATAAAAAGTGTTTCCTGGGCTTGACTGTGGTAGTAGAGTTTAAGGAGTGGTGTTCTACCCCTGGCTAGTTCTGGCTTAGAGGGCTAATTATTAACTGTTAATTAATTTTTCAAGCTTGGCATTGGTGGAAACATTTACACTGCAGAAACCATCAAATGCTACAAACCAGGGTTTCCTCCCACCCTACCTACTGCCCCAGCAAGTTACCAACACACTGCCGGCTTTAAGCCTTGTTTTGTGGACTTTATTTTTTTAAAGAAACTTGTCTAACTTCCGATTCTTCTTCTGGCTACAGATTTCCATAAATCCATTACTGGATATGATTTAAGCTTAATTTATACATTGTCTCATTTAAAACCTAAACACAAAACCCTGCTATTCGGTATTCTGCTCTGCTTCTTCTAACTAATAATAAGCTGTATTTCATTTCTCAAGTTCTTTACTCATTATCCTATTGTTTTCTATACCAGAAATCTAAAGATACTCACTTAACAAGTATACTAGTCTGTTCTCACTTTGCCATAAAGAAAGTGAGACTGGGTCGGCCGGGCGCGGTGGCTCACGCTTGTAATCCCAACACTTTGGGAGGCCGAGGCGGGCGGATCACGAGGTCAGGAGATGGAGACCACGGTGAAACCCCATCCCTACTAAAAATACAGAAAGGCCGACGGGAGGATTGGTGAACCGGGGGTTGCAGTGAGCCGGTCGGGTATGATCCTGTCTGGGGAAAAAAAAAGTGAGACTGGGTAATTTATGACTAAAAGAGGTTTAATTGACTCACAGTTGTGCAGGCTGTACAGGACTTATGGTTGGGGAGGCCTCAGGAAACACAATCATGGCAGAAAGGTGAAGCAAAAGCAAGCACCTTCTTCACAGGCAGAACAGGAGGAAGAGTGGAAAGGGGAAAGGCCACACACTTTCAAACAACCAGATCCCGTGAGAACTCACTATCACAAGAACAGCAAGGGGGAAATCTGTCCCCATGATCCAGTCACCTCCCACCAGGCCCCTCGTCCAACACTGGGAATTACAATTCCATATGAGATGTGGTTGGGGACACAGAGCCAAACCATATCAATGAGGCAATATGAAAGTAAAAATTAAATTAATTAATTAATTAACTAAATAATCTGCAATTATTTAAAGCCTGTATCTCTTTATCTGTATATTGCTGTGTATCTATGTGTCTATCTCTATCTATCTATATACTATGGCAAGAACAATATTATGTATGCATCAAATTATTTGCATTTTCCTTCTAGACACACAGGTAGACTCATGTGACTAGCTCTGGACTAAGGAATGTAAGTAGAAGCAAAGTAGAAAGATGTATACCACTTCTAAATCTAGTCCTAAAAAAAGTTCTCACACAATCTCTCATTCTCTCTCTCTCTCTCTCTCTCTTTCTCTCTCTGTTTCAGTCTCTCCCTCTCCCACCTCTGTCTCTGTCAAGCTCTCTTTCAAATCTGTCTGTCAATCTCTCTTCCTCTCCTTTGTCTCTCACTCTCTTTTCTCTTTTCACTGTCAATGGGCCTGGACATAAGTACTCCAAGATGGCAGAACCACACTGAGGAAAGAGCTCACATCCCTAAAGCACCACTGAGAAGAGAGTTGACCAGAAAAGCTTCCTGATCTGCTGTAGACTGTGACATGAGCGAAAAGAAAAGCCTACATTGCACTTAGACACTGAGAGTTCAGCGATGTCTTGTTACAACAAATAGAAACTATAAATATTATCACTCCTCCCTGTTTCTACACCAAGTCTTCAAGAAAAGAAGAGAGGGCAAGATGCCTATATTTTGGGAGGCCTAGATTCATGATAGTACCGTTCTCCATAGTTGGATTTTTTTTTAAAGAATGTTCAATGGAATGAGTTTAATGCATAGTTTACTACAGAAAATCTGGAAAATGACGCTTTGCAGATGCCGCCGCCGCCAGCAGCCCCGTACTATCAGCCATGGTCAACCCCCACCATGTTCTTCCACGTCACTGTCGACAGCGAGCCCTTGGGCCGTGTCTCCTTCCAGCTGTTTGCAGACACGGTTCCGAAGACAGCAGAAAACTTTCGTGCTCTGAGCACTGGAGAGAAAGGATTTGGTTATAAGGGTCCCTGCTTTCACAGAATTATTCCAGGGTTTATGTGTCAGAGTGGTGACTTCACACGCCATAGTGGCACTGGTAGCAAGTCCATCGACAGAGAGAAAGTTGATGAGAAGAACTTCATCCTAAAGTATACAGGTCCTGGCATCTTGTCCATGGCAAATGCTGTACCCAACACAAACGGTTCCCAGTTTTTCATCTGCACTGCCAAGAGTGGTTGGATGGCAAGCATGTGGTCTTTAGCAAGGTGAAAGATGGCATGAATATTGTAGAGGCCATGGAGCCCTTTGGGTCCAGGCCTAGGCTAATGTGTGTGTTTTTGTCTTCATTTTTAACAAAAAAGTTTAGAAAGTAAAAATTTGAAAATGTTAATAGAAAAAAACATATGGAATAAGAATATAAAGAAAGAAAATATTTTCACAGCTGTACAATGTGTTTGTGTTTTAAGCTAAGTGTTATTACAAAAGAGATCATAATTTAAAAAAATTTAAAAGCATATAAAGTAAAAAAAAGTTACAGTAAGTGAAGCTTAATTCATTTTGAAGAAAGAAAAATATTTTTTATACATCTAGTGTAGCCAAAGGGTACAGTGTTTATAAAGTCCTCAGCCCTCACATTCACTCACCACTCTCTCACTGTCTCACTCAGAACAACTCCCAGTCTTACAAGCTCCATTCACAGTGAATGCCCTATACAGGTGTACCATTTTTACCTTTTATAGCATATTTTTACTGTACCTTTTTTATGTTAACATACACAGTGGTTGTAATTGCCTAAAGTATTCAATACAGGTATGTAGCCAAAGAGCAATAGACTATACCATACAGCCTAGGTATGTTGTAGGCTATACCATCTAGGTTTGTGAACATACACTCCATGATGTTCATGCAATGGTAAACTCACTTAGAGCATTGCTCAGAATGCATTCCCATTGTTAAGCAATACACAACTGAATTAAACTAAAATAACATTTAGATAAGAAAACCACAATATAAGTGTCTTAGTCCATTCATACTGCTATAACAAATACCATCAACTGGATGGCTCATAAACAACGGAAGTTTATTTCTTATAGTTCTGGAGGCTGGGAAGTTCAAGATCATGGTTCCAGCATGGCTGGGTTGAGGTAAGTGCCCTCTTCCAATTTCTCACTGTGTTATATGGTGGAGGGGGCAAGGCAGCTTTCTGGGGTCTCTTTTACAAGGGCACTCGTCCAATCACCTCTAAAAAGCTTCACCTCCTAATACCAGCACTTTGGTAACTATGTTTCAACATATGAATTCTGAGGAGACACATTCAGAGACCCTAGGAATAGGTCCATAGGAATATTTTATGAGCTATATTTACACTTGAAGACAATTGTCATAGAACCTGGTATAATAAATAGGTAAAGTACCTTTAAACTCGTATTGTGAACTTTATTAAAGAGATATGATAAAGTCCTGAAGAAGCTATTTAACTGAGATCGGAAAACTTGAGTCTTAATCACTGTTCTGCCACTAATCCGCTGTAAAACCTTGAGCAGTCACTCAACCTCTTTGTCATCTCATAAACTGAGGAAGTTTGGAAAAGGTGATTCTGTGTGATTCTGCCCACTTTCAAAACACTATATAATCAACACTATACTTACAGTCGGGGAAATGACTATTGAGAGTTATTGAATTTAAAGGCTTGCCCTTTTTTTCTTTTTTTTTGAGACAGAGTTTCGCTCTTGTCACCCAGACTGGATGGGCGTGATCACGCAATGGTGTGATCTTGGCTCACTGCAACCTCGGCCTCTCGGGTTCAAGTGATTCTCTTGCCTCAGCCACCTTAGTAGCTGGGATTACAGGCGCACGCCACCACACCCAGCTAATTTTTGTATTTTTAGTAGAGAAGGGGTTTTGCCATGTTGGCCAGGCTGATCTCAAACTCCTGACCTCAGGTGATCCACTCACCTCGGCCTCCCAAAGTGCTGGGATTACAGGCATGAGCCACCATGCCCGGCCAAGTCTTGCTTTTTAAAAAATATTGTTGGTAATATTATGCCAAAATTGATGATCAGGCACATATCAAGCCTCTGAGAATTATATCATTCCAATACAAAACATAAGCTACTTTATAACAATCTATTTTATAATATGGTTTCCAGAACTGTGTTATGTTGAAAATCAATCTTTAAAATCACCCCACATTATCAGAAAATAATGCAAAAAATATTTTATTTCTGTTTTTTGTGTGTGTTTTTGTTTTTGTTTTGAGAGAGGGTCTCGTTCTGTCACCTAGGCCGGAGGCACGATCACGGCTCACTGCAACCTCTGCCTCCCAGGCTGAAAAGATTCTCCCACCTCAATCTCCTGAGTAGCTGGGACTGCTGGTGTGCACCACCATGGCTGGCTATTTTTTTTTTTTTAAATAGAGACAGGGTTTCACTGCTTTGCCCAGGCCAGCCTGAACAAATATTCGTTGATCACTTACTGTGGGTCAAGCTTTGTTTTAGACATTGCATGAAAAAATAAAACTATACACTACCTCTGTGGCCCAGCTACTTGTGAGGCTGAGGTGGGAGGCTAACTAGAGCCCAGGAGTTGTAGTACAGCCTGGGCACCATAGCCAGATTGTCTCAAAAAAACAAGACCAAACTTGGATTAAGATACTCTTCTGTCCTCAAGAACAGAATTCAA
The DNA here is from genome assembly GCF_009828535.3 of Hylobates moloch. Taxonomy (NCBI): domain Eukaryota; kingdom Metazoa; phylum Chordata; class Mammalia; order Primates; family Hylobatidae; genus Hylobates; species Hylobates moloch. The sequence goes on from NW_026652278.1 coordinate 119,486,902, forward strand.
GAAAAATATAAAATAGCTTTAATATAAGGTAGGTATTAATATAAGACCTGGTAAAGGCATAAGCTGAGTGCATAATTCGGGGGGTAATGGGATGTGACATCCAAATGAGAACAGGGAGGGCTTAACCAAGAACTTGGCATCTAGATATATCTTGAAGATGGCTTGAATTTTTACAGATGAAAATGAAAAAAGTATTCCTGGTGAATAGAACAGCAAGAGAAAATGTGAAAAGCTGAGAAAATGTAGCACATTTTCAAGAAAAAAAAATCAAATTGATGAGTTTGACTTGAGTGTAGAGAATAAAATAAGTCATGAGAGGTTATACAGAGACAGCCAATTATAGAGGGTCCTAAATACCAGGCTGAAGGATACATACTCAGTTTGAAATATGCAAGTGGGTCTCTGAAGATTTTGATCAGGGGATTACAAGACAGAATATTTTGAGGGAAAAAAGGAGAAAGCTAAAGAAACTGTGTGTAGCAAGGCCTCTTGACGGTGAAGAGTCCGGCAGGCAGGCTGAGGGTGAGGCAGGTTCCAGATAATGTCGATAGCTTAAGGGGAAGACAAAATATTGGAGCAGTCAAATGTCAGTGGAAGCAATTAGATATGGACTGTAGGACTGCGAGGAGTATGGTGACATGAAAGTTTCTTTCACTTTTTCAAAGTCCCAGAGACTCTCAGGATTCTGCGAGAGAAGCTCCCCTGCAGGTGAATGCTGTTACCCTAAATTCCTCACTTTCTCTGGTAGTTATCAGAACTAGGAGTTGCTCAGCATATTAGCAAAATTAAAGGGGAAAAAAAAAGTTCTAGATGTGCCCTATTTCCAAAGTAAATATAGTCCCTCCAAAATGTGGGTAAATAAAATTTTTAAAGATCAAATTGTGTGCTATATATCCAGGAATCTTGGAGTACAAGATGTCCTTTTGCAAAACAAAGGATCATTTTGTGCCAAAAGTAGCTGCCCAATAATTTCTATCTTTCAACCTTCTTTTAAACCTATTGCCCCTTTCTAATAAATCTAAAAATCTCAGGCCCTTTTTAAATGTTATTCAAAATTTCAATGTAAAATGATTAAGAACACATCAGAGTAATTATATAATGAAATGTGTTTTTTTTTATTACTATACTTTAAGTTCTAGGGTACATGTGCACAACGTGCAGGTTTGTTACATATGTTTACATGTGCCATGTTGGTGTGTTGCACCCATTAACTCGTCATTTACATTAGGTATATCTCCTAATGATATCCCTTCCCCCTCCCCCCTCCCCCCACCCCATGATGGGCCCTGGTGTGTGATGTTCCCCATCCTGTGTCCAAGTGTTCCCATTGTTCAAAGCTGAAATGTGCTTCTTAAAACAACATATGCTCCTTCTGATTCTGATGTCACCACCAGCTACCTCCCAGAATACACCCTTATCCCACACCAAAAGACCTCTACAATATTTGAACAAAAGCACTGACTCTAAAACAGAGTCATTGTTTGCAAAAATAAAAAGATACACCATTTGAACTTTGCTGTCTCAGAGCTAATTGCACAATCAAAAGAGGGCAAGTTTATTAGTGAAACTTCCTAATTATCTTTACACTAAAGAAGCTAACTACAAACAGAAAAAAAAGAATACTCCAAAAGTCATATATTTTTTGGAATGCTAATAGATTTGCTTTTCTAATTATGTTTAACATAATTTATTATTGCATTTCCTAATCCCACACTGACATAACATAGGAGACAGATCACAAACAGTGCAGATTAGAAGAAGCCAGTGAAAGTTTCAAAATGTGTTGGAAAAACCCGTAAAACAGAAAACTCATACAGAAATTTGAGAACCAAGATACTGTAAGGGTAGTGACTTAAAAGACATCTAAATAGTCCTTCGCAATTTTTTTTGTCATCTTTTTAGGTTGGTAGTGTTACATTACAATTGAAAAGTTCATTCCTACAGTTCTATAATTTTTTTAAATTTCATGTCGTTTTTTTCCTTGCTTTTTTCTTTCTTGCTCCTCATATGGTTCCCCACCTTCTGCAGTACCTAGACACGATCCATCAGCTAGACTGTCATTTCTCAGGAAAGTACTGATGCAAAAAGGGAGGAAAGTCATCAAATGAGTTGTCGTTTTCATTTTTACAGATGAAAACACTAAGCTGATAAATATCAACGTCAAAATTTAAATCCCAAAATGACAGCTTCTTACATTTATACAGCACTTATACTTTTTAAAAGATTTCATACATATAGTGTAAATTTACTTAACTTTTTTTTTTTTTTTTTGACGGAGTCTCGCTCTGTCGCCCAGGGTGGAGTGCAGTGGCGTGATCTCGGCTCACTGCAAGCTCTGCCTCCCAGGTTCAAGCGAGTCTCCTGCTTCAGCCTCCCAAGTTGCTGGGATTATAGGTGCATGCCACCACGGCCGGCTAATTTTTGTATTTTTAGTAGAGACGGGGTTTCACCATGTTGGTCAGGCTGGTCTCAAACTCCTGACCTCGTGATCCGCCCGCCTCAGCCTCCCAAAGTGCTGGGATTACAGACGTGAGCCACCACACCGGGCCAAAATTTACTTAACTTTTATTAGATAATTTTATCTAAAAATCGGTTCCTGAAGGCAGGGGAGAGATATGCTAAGATTCATATTTGTGATACTTGCATTTTTTAAAATTCCACATATAAATATAAAAATTAGGGGTAAAAATGTTAAGTAAACACTTGCTTTTTTAGGTTTTCCTTAAGCCATGTGGTTTTATAAAGTTATCTATAAAATTGTTCAGATTATTTTACATATTTTGGTGTAAACTTAAGCCAATAAGAATATTTAGCCAGATGTCCAGTCTAAAATAAACCTATCAGCAGGGCACAGTGGCTCACTCCTGTAGTCCCAGCAACTTGAGAGGTCGAGGCAGGCAGACTGCTTGAGCCTAAGAGTTCAAGACCAGCCTGAATAACATGACAACACCCTGTCTCTACTAAAAATACAATTAGCCAGGTGTGGTGGTGCACGCCTGTAGCCCCAGCTACTCAGGAGGTTGAGGTGGAAGGATTGCTTGAGCCCAGGAGGCAGAGGTTGCAGCAGGCTGAGATCCTGCCAGTGCACTACAGCTTGGGCAACAGAGTGAGACCCTGTCTCAAAAAATAATAATAATAATAAATAAAATATAAAATAAAGTAAACCTATCAAAAAAGAAACTGAGGGTAAAAAAACTACTTCTTCTTTCTGTCATCTCTATAGTTCATGAGGATTTGTTCTTACTCAAATTATTTGAGCATATTTTGTTGTAGCATACACACAGTATTTTGAGAATTACAAACCCAAAACAATGCATAGAGAATGTGCCCAATAAGAGAATTGAATGCATAAATAAGTTAAATTGAATAGAGAGCAAAAGGATAGGTAAGTGTAATAAGAAAACTTCAGAATGGAAATAGAAGCAGGATAATTTCAGTGATATCTTATAATAAAATGACAACTGGGAAATGAATGATTTAACTCATTGATGCTTCTACATAATTTATTTGTGTTTTTAAATTCCAGGCGCGTTTAAAATAAAGGTAAGTCTAAAATTATATCAAGCTTTTTTTCTGTGCTAGAAATGCTAAAAACTTGATATTTTGTATTATTTGTTGACTTATTTTAAGAGAAATTAAGTCACATTAAAGATTATTTAAAGATTTGTTTCCAATATGAAAAATTCAATATTCTTGTGCCCTGTGACCTACTTATCCACTTTTTCGTTTTTGTTGTTTCAGTATTCAATAATATGCTGAGATAGTTTAGAAAATGAAAATTTTCATACTTAATTTCTCAAGCATATTAACAAATTGCATCACATATGAACAGCTGCATATAAAGTGGACCAATGTCTTTGAACAAAGCAGTGAATGCCCTCTAGTGTTTCTTGCTAGAATATCTGTTTTAATAACAGAAAGATAAATTATATATTTAAATGATATTTTTATAACTATTTAAAAAGTAAATTATAAACAACAGAATCTGAATATGTAAAATGTTTCAAATGTAATAAAAAATAAGAGTAGCAACACATATAGTCCAATCTAAACAACAGATATTATTGTAATGTATACATGATGGTGATAGAAATCAGAGATGTTCTGAGAGTTTTTCAGATGTGAAACATATATCATGTCTCATTTCTAGTACTACTTTTCTAGCTAACTCTAAACTAAAGTACCTATAGAAGTCTGTTTTTTTCTTTTTTTGAGACAGGATCTCGCTCTGTCATCCAGGCTAGAGTGCAGCAGCGTGATCATGGCTCACTGCAGCCTTGAACTCCTGGGTTCAAAGGATCCTCCCATCTCGGCTTCCCAAATAAGTGGAATTACAGGTGCACACCACCATGCCCAGCTCATTTTTTATTTTTTGTAAAGACAGAGTCTTGCTATGTTTCCCAGGCCAGGTCGAACTCCTGGATCAAGCAATCCTCCCACATTGGCCTCTGAAAGAAGTCATTCTCAAAGCAGCAGATACACATATTTTGGCCCAAAGCCATACCCGTGCCCTGTCCATGAGCATGCATACACAGAGCTGCTATCTCTAGAAGATAAAACACTATCCCCATGGGCATCTGCTGCCTCTGCTCAAGTCATCCTGTTAATAATGGCCATAGGGAAGCAGTAAAGAATACCATTTACCTGGACACTCGCCAAGCCTGCAATTTTCCAGCGTGCCTTGCCTTAACTTTACACGGCAGCAATCATTTCAAGAATATACAATCCTAAGAACAAAAAAATACCAATACCTCAGTGATAAGCATCAGTGCCTGGTCTATCTAGTGCAGTATTTGCTTAGAGAGAAGAAACGAACATCAAAAAAGCATGTTGGTGAATATCTGAGCTTGTCATGACTTAACAGATAGTGCATGTCATCTTAGAAACTAAGGAAAGTGATTATAACTGTCACAAATGAAAAAAGTCATTGGAAAATATTTGAGTTGAATACATCAAGTAGTGAGTATCTGTTATTTTCTTGCCCAGCATCCCTTCACTTTCTTTTGGGGACCACCCCTCTTGTATTGCACAAAACTGGCATTTCACAGAAGATATTTTACTTTCTTCAGGACCAAGGAATGGTCTCAGAGTATAACCTTACCCAGACTTTAACTTAAGGAGTATCTTAGGCAGAGCAAAGAGGGGATGAAAAGTTTCTCCCTAGACCTCAGAGCCTCCTGTTCCTGCACTTCCCAAGGCCTAGATGTTCAACTTTTCCTTGGAGTCTGTGTGAAATATCAGTAGCTCATTTTTTCCTCTTTTTGCTTAAGTTAACCAGAATAAGGATGCCTAATTAAACTACTTCATAATAACAGTGTTACACTTATCACAGTTAAATGGTTGCATAAAGCATGAAGAACAAAATTAAGTGGAATAATTATTTTGTATTTTAACTACAAATGAATAATTTATGGACAATATTTTATCATGTAAGAACATTATCAGCTATAGTTTTAAAACAGAATTTGTGGAGATGTTACATTATTAACTTACTTTCATGAAAACCTATAAAAGAGCACAATAAAAAAATTAAAACAAAAATATTATTCATTGTTCAGGTCTACAGATAAACAAAGATGTCTTCTTTCATTCTGTGCTTTGTCAGGTTCTATAAAAATGTGTTTCCTCCACCACTGCCTCAAAAATTGAAGGGAGAGAATTAACCTCTCTGTCTCTCCAGAACTTTCATGCAATTCAAATTTACACTTAGTTTTGTTTCCATTTTTAACCTACCAAAGGTAGCTAAGTTATAATCTTTGTCTTTGTTAATAAATAATCTATGTATTTTACATGAAAGAAGCAAAGCAAAATAAGATCTATTTTAAAACATATTTGTTTATTTAAATAGTTGCTTCAGAAAATTTTTACTTAAATATCTTTACATGTACTATAAATTTCAAAATTCCTATAAAAGATCAGAATACCTACTTACATTTTTAGCAGATAATTTTATTAGAAATACAATTAAACTATGATTATATAACCTTAAAAATGCAATGTGCTTTAGTTTACTGAGTGTTCTCAAGTGGGTTTTTTCATTTAAGCCTTATGACCATGTGAATGAGAGTCAGAGAATTAAAGCCCCATCTTACAGATAAGGAAAGGGAAGTTTAAAGAAGGTAAGTGGCTTACCCAAGGTAAGTGAAGCCAAGACTCAAATGCAAATATTCTACCTCCCAGGCTATGGTTTCTTTCCATTCTCTTATACTACAAAGTAATCTGAAGTTTTATTTTCCTAGAGTTGCATTAACCTCTTAGTGTAAATATCAATGAGATAGAAGCAAACCAAGTACATGGAATGACACAAGATCCCTGGGCAGTTTCCAGAAATCGCAAGTTACTGGTGCTTATTGCCTTTCTATCAGGAACTGAAGTGTCTTTCACTTCACATAGTTGATTATTCTCTAGGATACTCCAATAATGTATATCCCATTTCAATGAGAACCAACAAATCTGAATATGCATTTGCATCATCACCAGCACTTAATATTGAAAAATAACACTAAATATGATTTGTTGTGTGGATAAAAAGTGACATTAAAGTCCTTCTCTTCATCAGTAAAAAAAAAAAATTTTTTTTTTTTTTGAGATGGAGTTTTGCTCTTGTTGCCCAGGCTGGAGTGCAATGGCACGATCTCGGCTCACCACAACCTCTGCCTCCCAGGTTCAAGCGATTCTCCTGCCTCAGCCTCCCGAGTAGCTGGGATTACAGGCATGCACCACCACACCTGGCTAATTTTTAGTAGAGACGAGGTTTCTCCATGTTGGTCAGGCTGGTCTTGAACTCCTGACCTCATGTTATCCACCCACCTCAGCCTCCCAAAGTGCTGGGATTACAGGCATGAGAAGGCATTTTTCTAGAAGCGATGTTGGATTTGCATTGATTTATCATCACTCTTGTCCAAAAGCCCTTGTGACTGGTGCAAACAATAACATGCTGACTAAACTAAGTAATTAAATATATTATTTTAATATACTTTGGTCAACTCTATCAGTTAAAAATTGGGGGCTTTTGACCCTGTCGTTAATATTTTTATTATATAAATTTATTTATATTTATTAATCCTGTCTTTGCATCTGTTTCTCTGAGATCCTGGAGAATCAAAGGATCACAGAGAGCCCTTATATCTTATATGGTATATAGTTATATCATGTAAATAGTACAATTATTTTGAATTTTAACTATAACATCCTTTGAGATCTTGTAGTCAAAATACAAAATAATTATACCATTTTATTTCATTCTTCATGCTTTGATGCCATGGAGCATCAAAGCGTCAAGTGGTTCCACAGGACACATGAACTTTTCCACACCATGCACTAATTAGCAAAGCTCGAAGAGACCTGGACCTGAGTTTAAGATTTCAAAATCTAATTTAATGCATAAGAACCAAATAGTAGATCACCCAGATATTAGAAAATAAGATCAATGTCTCCACTTGCTCATTTTTCATAAAAGTTCCAGAAGGGAAATTGTGTTAGCCCAGGACCTCAGAGAAACAGATAACAAAGACAGGATTAAATATGTCAGGATTTTAATAGTGGGAAATGCCTGTGTAAAAAGAAATAAAGGAGGAGCTTGGAAAGGCTGGGAGAGCTGTCAGACTGCATCCAAGTCTGACCCCAGGATGAGGGAGAGAAGGTTGAATGGAAGAATCCTACACTGCTCTGCATCTAAGGATTGTTTGTCAAAGCCCTGGGGAAGTACTCCAGCCTAAGCGGTGGAAGGAGCCCCACCTGTCTTCCAGAACCAAGACGGCCTCAGTATCGCCACAGCAGTCAGTCCATTGGTAAGAGCAATGAATGGGAGGTGTGGCTGACTTCAAAGCACAGCAGCTGGGTGCTCTGTCTGTGAGGTGCATTTTCATGCCTGCCAAAGATAGGATGAAGGGAAGGTGCATGAGAGAAGTTTCTCTAAAATCTTTTAAAATGTTAAAGGAAACATTTTTTATCAGACATACATTAATTACTTCATAAAAGAATTAAGTCCATGTAATTTTGGAACAATATCAATAGCATTACTATAAACAGAAAATCGAGAAAAGCATTTTGAATTTCAATTTTTAGAAAATGTAAAATCATCAAATCATTTTTAAAAGTCTATAGTTTCATTCAACACCAGGTGGAGCCCTTTTGCTTTTCAAAACTAAAAGAGGAACTTTTTCTTAATTTAATACAGGCTTAGGCTGATTATTTCATAACTCTTAAGTCATCATTTTAAATCATTTTAAGACTTTTGCATTATATTTATCACCATTGTAAACCTGATTTTTTTCCAAATACCATGGACTAGCTAAAACTGCAATGTTAATATAAAGCCACCAATTCTAAAAGGTATTGTTAAATATCTAAAATAAAGTTTTTAATAATATTGTTTTAAACATTGTATACTTTTAAAGGAAAGAGTTAAAATGTGATTTAAATTTCATATTCAATACTTGAACAAATCGAACTACTTAAAATGCTCTCCCAAATCTCTAACTTGCTACATCATCATTCTTTTTATCCAAAATACCTTCTCTATAGAAAATGTATTGCTTTAAAACAGATTTCAGTTAGCAAGCAATGAGTTTCTGAAAATTTATATATTTAAAAAGCAAAAAAAAAATTAAGTTAAAAAACAGATTTCAGGTTATAAAGTATAATATTTTTAATATCTGTCCTGTGCCAATCAGAAAGTATAGGATAAAAATAACAATGTTTATAAAGTAGACATGCTTTTTCCAAGTAAATTGTAACAGCAAAGAGGCATTATTTATTCTGTGTCTATGCTTCAGAATTCTGTCCTTCTCATTGCAGGGAAATAGAAACAGATAAATATAAATACATTTTTGTAATAAAAATGTTAATGATAGGGTTAAAAGCCCCTAATTTTTAACTGATAGAGTTGACAAAAGTATATTAGAAGTGTATATTTAATGGCATAATTCGTATACATTTTTACTTATTCATCCATCCAAGAAATACTTACAGAGATCTTCCCATATGCTGAAGAGACAGGAATAAATAAGACATTCATAGTACCTGCCCTTGAAAGTTCAGAAGGCATTCAATGAAGCAAGCATTATAATAAAGGCTATTGTAATTAAGGAAACACACAGTACTCTGGAAGCACCTAGCAAGGGAACCTAAGGGCTAACCTAATCTGGGGACACAGAAGACCTTCCAAAGAATTGAAATTTAAGCTGAGACTCCTCAGTAGGAGAGAATGAGGCAAAGAACAAAAGGCGGGGTTGGTGTTTTTATGTTTATTTTATTTTTATTGACATATAATAATTTTACATAGTTATAGGGTATCACACGATATTTAGATACATGTATATATTGTGTAACCTTCAAATCACGATAAAAGGTAGGGTGTTTAATGTGAGCAAACAGGTTTTAAAAGGCCTTTGGGTGAGATAAAGTAGGTCAAATTCTAGAAGGTAAAAGCATTTCAACGTAGCTAAAACACAGAGCTCTAGAGGAAGGGTGAAAATAAAAGACCTGAAGAGATTTGTGAGAACCAAATTGTGGAGGCTCTTTCAACAGAATTAGGAAATTTGGATTTTATCCAAAAACAATGGGAAGCATAAATCAAGGTTCTGAGTTAAAACATGAAAGAAAGCATGTGATAACCAGACTTAGAATTGTTTAGTGTCTACAAGGGCAGTATGTTTGATGAATCATCAGTACCTCTACCAAAGTAAACTACTTACTTAGACATGATAATTTCGGCTTTTCTTATCCATTAGAATAGTAGCATTGAAATACAAGCTCAGTTTATATAATGATTGTTGATTTCAATGACACTTTTACCATCACACCTCTTGAAAAGTTATACCGCCTTTCACATTATCTGGGGTTTTTTTTTCTTGTTATAATTACCTTTCCCCAAAAAACATGCTAAGTAGATTTAGTGTAAAAAGTGATATTTCAATATTACAGTTTTAGAAAAAGACAGTCACCATTTTACTCAATACATTTCTAGTCAGGAAATTTCAAAATGGAACAAATTTGAATTGAGTTCCACCTTTGGATGGTCCAAAAATATTTTTCTGTGTGGACCTATGCCAACAGATCTATGCTCTGCAGTTTGCGCTACACATTAGCTAATTCCGTGTGTTTCAAAGCACTGTAATGTCTACCCTGTATTTTTCTTTGAAGGTGGTCTTAACTGTTATAAACTTTATTTTTTATTTATTTTTTATTTATTTATTTATTTATTTATTTTTTTTTTTTTTTTTTTTTTTTTTTTTTGAGACGGAGTCTCGCACAGTCGCCCAGGCTGGAGTGCAGTGGCGCGATCTCGGCTCACTGCAAGCTCCGCCTCGCGGGTTCATGCCATCGTCCTGCCTCAGCCTCCCGAGTAGCTGGAACTACACGGGGTTTCACCATGTTAGCCAGGATGGTCTGGATCTCCTGACCTCGTGATCCGCCCGCCTCGGCCTCCCAAAGTGCTGGAATTACAGGCATGAGCCACTGCGCACTGCCTACAAACTTTATTTTTAAGTGTAATTTGAGTGCAAATAATTGTGATCTCTCTAAAGTCAAAAAAATTGATGAAGATCATGCAGAAAAAAAGAATGCACCTTTCAAAGAATGACTCCCCAAGCCCCCACATCCTCCTTCGCCACCCACTATCAAGCCATTTCTTCCTCCTTTGGAGAATATAATAAATCTTCTTCATGTTACATTTTATGTATGACCTGTTTATTTACTTTCAAGTTGTTTTTATTACTTATATTTATATTATTCAAATGATCTTTTTTCTATCTGTGAAAAGTGTTTGGTTATCTTGGGTTGAGACGGCATACACTGTAATTTTCCTGTTAAGTTTCACAGAAAGAAATTTTTTAAAAATTTAAATTTATGCCATAATTTTAAGGCATATTATTAAAGAGTATTTATTTATCTCTCTCTTGTTTAACTGCCTGCTCCTGTCTTTTCATTTTTCTTTTGGGGTTTTAGTCTCTTTTCACTCCTTAATTTTTTTAAACTAAAAAAAGTGTTATTTAGCTATAATTGACATACAATAAGTGGCACACATTTAAAATATTTAACTTGATGAGCTTTGACACATGCATGTGTATAAGAATCACACCGATTTCCCCCCACATGAAAAGATGCATAATTTCACATATAATTAGAAATGCCAAATACTAACACAATTTTTCATGTTTCAGATAGGCAAAAATTCAGGAGCTTTTCCATACACACCATTAAGAAGAAATGAACAGGGCACTCTCAAACTTTTTACATGGCACTACAAAATGATGTAATCTATTAGGAAGATATTAGCAAATTGCATGTGCATTTATTCTTTGTGCCAGCATTTTTACTTCTAGGAATTTACCGTGAAGGTATACCTCACCCAAAACAAAAGGTTATTCAATATGGCATTACTGATAATAGTAAAATATTAGGAACGATCAAAATGCCCATGCACAGGAACCTGGTTGAATAAACAAGATGGAGTATTACGCAGGTCTAAAATTGAACAAAGAGCTGGGACTCCCTTCCTCACAAGGTGCACAGAAATGTGAGAGACCTGCACAGAATTGTCTCTCTCCCAACACCCAGATCTTGGTGTCTAAATACCACCCCTTACTTTTAAATAAATACATAAATAATTTTTAAAATGAATTTCTTTGATAAACAGTTGATTATAAATTTGGAGCAAGGAAAGTTCAAGGTGAATTTGAAATATTGTATTGTGTTGGAAAGCAAAAGAATCCTGAAAAATTGATGGAGATGTTCAAAGGAACACTGGAGTCAGAACAATACCAAATTGGTAACATAATCAGAAAAAAAAGAGAATTGAAGTATCTTTATAGTACAGTAATATGACTGCATCTTGGGTGTGATATACTATAAGGACAAAAAAACTGCAAACAACTACTGAACTTACAATGACTTTGGCATAATAATTCTAATCCCAATTTATATGAAATGCAGGAAAGAGCAATTGTGTGAATTTATTGATATTCTTAGGAACTAGGGCTCTCTCTGTTGGAGAAGGGAGATGTAAATACGGATTAGCGGAAGGAGAGGAAGAACTTAATGGCATTGTTTTGAAATACAAGTTGTTAGTATCCACTCATGATTTTAAAAAAATATATTTCCTAGTTTTCTCCATTGAAAAGGCATGGAAGCAATGACATATCAGTAGCAGTAAACACACCCATTCCCCAGTGTCAAGAACTGTACAGAGTCTGAGATGTTATCCTACTTGAAACCTGACAAGCTAGCCTGCCAGTTTCATGAATGCCAGCAGAACACAAGAAACTCCTGGGTCAGCAACAAAGGAGTTTATTATTCATGGAAATAGAGTTCCCGGAGTATCAGCATTTGCTCCTGTTCTCCAACCTCAATTTCCACAGAGCAACATGAAAAGAACCAGGTAATGCCTGCACACGCAGTGGGTTCTGTTATAGGAAAGAAACCCTGAACTTAGCCGAATCTTGTAAAATGGGAAGGCTGTCTGACATTTGCCCCAGAGAGAGACATTATCTTGATTACACTGGACAGTAAACAAACCTGGCCTTTGTTCTGGAGAAAGACTTCATCTCTGTCTTCCAAGGCTGTTCACTTCACAAACACCCTGGAAAAAGGAGTCCAGAACAAAGAGCTGGGACTCCCTCCCTCACAAGGTGCACAGAAATGTGAGAGACCTGCACAGAATTGTCTCTCTCCCAACACCCAGATCTTGGTGTCTAAATACCACTTCTTACTTTTAAATAAATACATAAATAATTTTTAACGAATTTCTTTGATAAACAGTTGATTACAAATTTGGAGCAAGGAAAGTTCAAGGTGAATTTGAAATACTGTATTGTGTTGGAAAGCAAAAGAATCCTGAAAAATTGATGGAGATGTTCAAAGGAACACTGGAGTCAGAACAATTCAAGTATCAAAAAGAGTAACTATGGAATGGATTTTAACACATTAAATAGAAAAAGAATCGGCAAGGCCACAGTGATCCTTTAAAAAGGTAGAGGGAGTTCATCCTTAAAAGAATGCCAGCTAGTAATATAAAAGCAATGAGAGAATGAGAAAATAGGTATGAATCTTCCATGGACACCAAAACTCTTGGTTAAAAAGTTATTGAGGAACATAGACTCAAAACGTCACTCCAAAGATTGTTTATTGATTACAAATGGGAAAAGTTACTATTACAGTGGAGAAATCTAGCAGACACCACCTTAACCAAATGCTTAAACTCATCATTACCAATGATGAGGCAAGTTGACATTATATGCAACCTGGAGGGATGCATTGAAAGCAGTATCACCTACGTATTATTCATATTAAAACATGTTTAACCTGATACAGTCATAAAGAAACTATAAGATAAATCCACATCATGGGCCAGGCATGGTGGCTCACATCTGTAATCCCAGCACTGTGGAAAGCAAGGTAGATCGCTTGAGCCCAGCAGTACAAGGCCAGACTTGGCAACATGGTGAAATCCCATCACCAATAAAAATGCAAAATAAATTAGCTGGGTGTGGTGGCATATGTCTGTAGTCCCAGCTACTCGGGAGACTGAGGTGAGAGGATTGCTTCAGCCTGGGAGGCAACGGTGCAGCAAGTCGAGATCGCATCACTGCACTCCAACCTGGGTGACAGAGACCCAGTATACATATTTTTTAAAAAATTCCAAATTGTGGCCTATTCTACAAAACAACTGGCCTGGACTTTTCATAGATGTCAATACCAAAACCAGAAAAAAAAAGGACTGGTAGTATGTTTAAAATGAAAGATTAAAGAGACTGACAACTTAATGCACAAATAATTATTGATTGGCTTCTAGTTTTTTTAAAAAATAACTAAAATCTTATTGAAAATTTTGGAAATCTGAAAATGTGGACCATTTATTAGATAACACTAATGTGTCAGTCATATTGTGATAATAATATTGTGGTTACATAACAGAATGTCCTTTTTCTTTGGAAACAGAAGCTAAAGTATTAGGAAAAAAACAATGTGACCTCCACAACTTATTTTCAAAGAATTTGGAAAAACGGAGATTATGAATGTAAAAAATGCTCATTGATGAATTCTAGGTGAAGGGCATATAGATGTTCATTTCAGCTTCTTTGAGGGTTGGCAATTTTTCAAAATAAAAAAGTTGAGAAAAAATTAATAAATCATATTCCCTGGTCATCTTTCCAACCTGTATTCCTGATCTCTTGCAAACGTTCAGCCCACCCATTTTTAGGATCATTTAAATTACCTCTTTGGAAACATTTGCCTATTTTCTTATTATTTTATTATGGAGTCTATTAAAACTGTGCATGGAATTTGCTATCAGAGCACATGACTTTGACCTAGGGTAGATGATAGCCTTTATTTTGTATCAACATTTTGTTTAAAATCTTGAATTTCTAGGCTGTCCACACTGAGATTACACTTTAACTGATTTTCAGGTCTTTCACCTGGTCCATAACTGATAACACATAGATAAATCTAATTTGGATTAATTTTTCATACATTTTCAATCACTGAAATTAATATGCCTTTTTTTGTCTATTCATGTAGTTACCAGTTTATTCCATAGTCATTAAAATTCCCAAAATAGCTTAGCAACAAGCAATATCTTCAAATACGTCACTGCTTATTCTGACTTTCCAGTATTTATAAGTTGTTAAACCCATCCAGTTCTACCTTCCCTTTCGGAGGCCTCTATTGATCACAATTCTATTTCCAGAGACTTTTCATTTTATGTCTCTAAGACTTTTTACACCTTTTAAATTGTCTACCCGCCTCATCTTTTCCCATTGTAACATTGATGGAAAATTTTGTGAAAGGCTTTTTGAATGATAAAACAAATTATGTCTATTGTTTCTGTGTATCCTTATTCATATATGCCCCCAAAATTAATAAATGAGCCAGACATGATAACTTTGAATAAACTGTGCTGCCTTTCCCCTACAGAAGGCATTTGCTTAAAGTTACCAAATTCCCTTTAGTCCATTAAAGGTCAGAACACTGATTTTTTGTGCAACCACTGCCTTATTTCCTTTTAGGTTTCCTCTCACTTCCTTAATTCTCAGTTATGTGAACACACCATCCTTATTTTTACAACTTCACTGTGTCATTAATTATATCTGGACCATGACAGAATAAAGACACTTAACAAAGGCACTGCATCTTTGTAGCATTTCACTGTCTATTCCTACCTCCTACACAGGTTCTTACACATTCTTATGCTTACCTTTCATCTGTGTGATGCCATTAAAAGGAGAGTGAAGGGTGATACCATGCATTATGAGACAGCATTACTGTTAGCAGCTCACACAAATACACAGCATCCACTTGAATGTTCAAAACACACTCCCATGCTCTAAGACTGAGTTGTATCTTTGAAATGAAGAAGTCAGAGGTTTCGCCGCTGGTGCTCTATGCCATTTAACAAATTTCCAGCTCCTGAAGAGGGAGGCATATGCCAGGCCCCAGAGAGAATAGAGCAAGGAAAGAGCCCTTTTCACCTATTTTGTTGTAAGGGTTTGCACACAGAAAGGATTTGGATCCAAGCAAATAAAACTTTTTTTTTTTTTTTTTTTTTTAGTCTCAGTCTCACTTTGTCGCTCAGGCTGAAGTGCAATGGCACGATCTCTGCTCACTGCAACCTCCACCTCCGGGGTTCAAGTGATTCTCCCGCCTCAGCCTCCCAAGTAGCTGGGATTACAGGTGTATGCCACCCTGCCTGGCTAGTTTTTGTATTTTTAGTAGAGACGGGGTTTCACCATGTTGGCCAGGCTGGTCTCACTCCTGATCTCAAGTGATCCACCTGCCTTGGCCTCTCAAAGTGCTGGGATTACAGGCATGAGCCACCGCGCCCTGCCCCAAGCAAATAAAACTTTATCTACATATCTGGCTATCATCCTATTTATCTGTCACTCCACACACATATTATTATTCAATGCTTAGGATGAAAACACCTGAATATGCATTCAGGGGTCCAGGAAATGGCAAGAGTGTATCAATTGGATATCAGATGGTGGTGGTATAGATGCTCCTGCTATGTTCTAGAGCGACAGCAGTGGGACAGCCTGAGACAGGGCAGAGCTTGGTACATCAGAGCTGAAAACTAACTCCTGAGAAAGTGGCCAGGATCCCTAACCCTGGAGGATGCCAAAAATCTAACAAGATGCCTCATCTGGTTAGGAAGATAGAACAAGAACCAAGTGATATAGGACATTAAAAGCATTTTTAATGGATGATATAGTGATTTGCATTTAATAATATTCATTAAATATTTGTTAAATAAATAATATGCATGAGGGAAAGTCAGAAATGCTAAATTGCTATAACCCTGCTGTTATGCCTCTCACTGTCTGGAAGAGTGTATACATATAGAACATTATCAAAAAGAACAGTCTTACCAGAATCCTGTCATGAGCACAGAGTTCAGCAGGTAAAAACATTTATTTCCTGTCTACATTACACAGGCTGGTGTGTACCCAGAAGCTCTGTCTTCGTTATTCCTTCTCAGCCCCCACCTCACCTCCCACATATTCTAGCCTCCCCCTGCCAGATGACCCACCATTCTGGTGTCTTTTGTGGGCAAGGTCCTTTGAAGTCTACTTTTTCTTCCATTTTCCAGTGCAATGATGGATTCTCAAATTCTTCAGAAAGCTGAACCTAACTAAAAAACAAAACTCTTTTTAGATAATTGATAATAGCTCTAACCCATTTTTAAGCTAAAAGACTCCTCCTAAATAATGATGTGTAAATAGAAATAGAGAAGCCTGCTCTGCCAATTATAAAAACTGAAGAAATTTACTCTTTCTAAAGGAGTAATGACTAGATTAAGATATTTCTATAATTTTAAAAATCTAGACCTCTTACGTGCAAAGCAGATTCACTGTGCACTAGTTATTATTTCAGCCCACTGCATCCCCGGCTGCACCTGTACTACTTGTGGGAGTCCAGTGAGACAAAACACTCACACATGTTAAGAAGTTACATGCAGGTCGAGTGCAGTGGCTCATGCCTGTAATCCCAGCCCTTTAAGAGGCCGAGGCGGGCAGATCACCTGAGGTCAGGAGTTTGAGATCAGCCTGGCCAACATGGCGAAATCCCATCTCTACTAAAAATATAAAAATTAGCCGGGTGTGGTAGCACATGCCTGTAATCCCAGCTACTCAGGAGGCTGAGGCAGGAGAATCGCTTGAACCTGGGAAGTATAGGCTGCAGTGAAGCAAGATCGCACCACTGCACTCCAGCCTGGGTGACAGAGTGAGACTCCATCTCAAAAAAAAAAAAAAAAAAGAAGTTACATGAAGCAGATTTATTACTCACAGATAGTCAGCAAAGGACAACAAAAGCCTAGGATTCACGATGAGCCAGTCCCCCAGGACTCAAGAAAACTACCCAAGGCTGATGGAGTCTCATCTCCATGTGCCCCACTTAAAATGCAGCTGAAAGACCCCAGGAAGCAGCCCATTCTGGGTTTTATACCCTGGCAGCTACAGGACGCACTGGGCTAAAGTGTTGGAGGGCATTCTGTTTCTAGGGGTGACTGAGCCATGTGGCCAATTCCTCCTTATCTCAGGCTACTGCATTCCCAGCACATTCTACAATTATTCTTGAGAACTGCATGTGAGAAAGGAGGTAGAACTGGGCCAGTCCAAGGACACCTGGAGAACTTTCCTGACTACATATGCACTGTCCTGAGGGTAGAAGAACACAATTAAATCCAATGTGTCAAGGGTAGTCAAGTATTAATATATCATTCCATACTTTGACTCATGCTATATCTTCTTCCTAGGGCAGAGAGCTCATAAATGGTCACTACATTAAAGCTGCAAGGGTGAGCCAGTGTTGGAATGGACACCTGTAGCCACCGGAAATGCCAGAGAATAAAAAGAATTTCAGAAATTCTCTAAGGATTCACACTCCACTTCATTTTTCTGTTCAATACTAGATTCCACTAGTGCAACATCCTTGCCAGGGGTCCTGCCACCTCTACTGATGAACCCCTTTAGTGACATAGAGCCCCATGACACTGGTGTGTCTTCTTTTATATCATGTTAGATGCTGTGGAGCACATTGATCTCTGCCCCTCTCATCCCCACCTTTAGGAGGGAAGCATTTATTCTTCCACCCAGCTGGGAATGTTGACATCTGTGATTCTCGGCTGAGTTCCTCACCAACAATTTCCTTCAGCTGAAGATAATTACCTTGCCCAAGGTTATGCCTCTTTTCTAGTTTAAATGACAGGTTAAGAGGATACAAGGACCTTTCCCTCTTGCTTCAACTCAGAACAACTCTGAGGGACCATCTCATCTGAAGTACATGGGATCAACTGAGGTCTTTGTTGAGCCTGCATTACCATTCAACAGCTCCCTCTGCCCAGTCCTTCCTTCACTCCCCTATAGTTATTGATCCTAAGTTTATTGTGATCAATAAACTTCTCAATAAACTTTCTATATGGAAATCTCTATCTCAGAGTCAGCTTCTCAAAAAGCCCAACTTGCATTTTATATTAAGTATAAATCTGCATTCATATAAAGTCTACTTGTCCTAATTCTAACTTCAGAATATAAACTGAATAAGACAATCTCTGTTCCACATGGTGGCCTTTAAGATGTTTGAAGGCAATTATTATATATGTGACTTCTGGTGAGAGCTCCAACCTTTAGAGTTTGGGAGAAGAGGACCAAAAAATGCAAATGAACTACAGTCAGAAGAATGTGGTGTCTTGGAAACTATGTCTGCATCAGAGCTGCCAAGCACTGCTAGAGATTATTTCCACCCACAAGGCCTACTGGGTGAAATTGTTCATAGTCCATTGGCCATCACCATTCCTGAAAATACCCTGTATCAGTTTTCCATTGCTACATTTAAAAAATTGCCACAAACTTAGCAGTCTTAAACACACTCATTTACTAGCTCTCCATATTGTAGGCCAGAAGTCCAGGCAAGCTCAACATGGTTCTCTGTTTATGGTTTTACATGGCAAAACCAAAGATTCAGCAGGACTAACCTCTTATCTGAAGGATCTGTGGAAAAATCTTCTTCCAAGCTTATCCAAGCTGTTGGCAGAATTTAGTTCCTTGTAGTTGTAGGATTGAGGTACCCTTGCCAGCAGTCAGCCAGGGGCCACTCTCAGCTTCTAGAGGCTGCCCCTCCATCTGCAAATCAGCAATGCCCCCATAGAATTCTTCTCAAGAGCATCTCTCTAACTTCCTCTTTTGCCATCAGCTGGAGAAATCTCTCTGCTTTTCAGGGCTCATGCAATTAGATCTTTCCCACCCAGATAATCTCCCCATCTTAACATCAACTCTGCCATATAATATCAGATCATTACAGGATTGATACCTCAGCCCATTCTCAGGTTCTGAGGATTAGGGTAGAATGTCTTTTGGGGGCCATTTTAGAAATCCTGCTGAACAGTGCCCTGAACATGCCAGACAAGCTCTTTACATTTATGACACTGGTCAGCCCTGTCTTCCTCTCACTACATCAGAATGATCTTTTCCATGCTGTTTTCAAACCTCTATCCCCTACCTGCCCTCTCATATTTAGCAGATGATCTTGTCTACCATTTTACACACCCAAAAATAGAATCCAGCTGTCTTAGTTTCCCAGGGTTGTCATACCAAATTAACACAAACTGGGTGGCACAAAATGACAGAAATTTATCTTTTCACAATTCTGGAGGCTAGAAGCCCTAAATCAAGGTGATGAAAGGGCCATGCTCTCTCTGAAGGTTCTTGGGAACGATGTGTTGCATGCCTGCTCCTAGCCTCTGGTGCTGGCAGCAATCGTTGGCATTCCTTGGCTTATAGATGCACCACTCTGATCTCTGCCTCTGCTGTCTTATGTCACTGTCTTTCTGTGCCTTCCCATTGACTTCCCTCTGTGTGTGTATGTCTCTCTTCTCCTCTCTCATAAGGACACCAGTTATATTGGATTAGGACCCACCCTAATTCAGTGTGACCTCATCTTAACTTGATTACATCTGCAAAGATACTCCTCCAAACACAGTCACGTCCAGGCACCAGGGGTTAGGATTGCCATGTATATTTTGAGGGGACATGAACCAACCCATAATGCCCCCTGACTAGAAGACTCCATCTTCTACCATTTAACTTACAAACCTTCACACCTGCCCTGATTTGTTGTCCGCAGGATACCAGACAGCAGTATCCCCTCTGATACCAGACAGCAGCATCCCCTCTGATACCAGACAGCAGCATCCCCTCTTCTCTGTAAGACAACTCATTTTTCTTCCTTTTATGCTCAGCCTCTTCCTCTCAGTTATTTAATAGATTATCCTCACAGTTATTTTAACCTTACTCAAGCTTCTGCCATTATAATAAGGTAAGGGAGGAAGGAATAGAAGAAGGAAGGAAGAAATCTGCCTGAACGCCACATTAACCCATAACTAATTCTCTTCTGATGCAAACTGCAGAAGAGCTATTTCTGCTCTTTGCCTGCACTTCGTCCCCTCCAACTCACTCTCCCATCTGTCTCAATACATCTCCCCACCACCACTACTCCATACAATCAGCACTCACGAATGACCTTCTTGTGCCTAAATTCAAAGGACATATTTCAGGCTTCATCATCCTTGACTTTCCAGCGGAAACATTAAGTTCCCTTTGCTTCCATGATTTAAGTCCTTTCTTTCTCTGGCCACTTCTGTGTGTCCTTTCCAGGCATATATTCTTCTATTCTGCCATTAAATACTGCTGTCCTTCAAGACTCACTCCATTCATAAAGGCAATGACAACAACAACTAAGACTCATTCTTGGCTATCCATTCTTCATAGAGCAAACCAGGGTGAATTTTTTTTAAATAGCTCACCATGTCATCATGTCAGTCCTGTACTTAAAACTCTTCAATGACTTTATTTTGTTGCACTGAGGATAAAGACCATAATCTTTAAGGTAGTGTATATAATCTGGCCCCTGCTTGCCGTGTATACCTAGAGACAGAAGTTGAAAAAAGAGAAAAAAATTTTAAAGATGTGCCAGAAATTTATATTATTAAAAAGTCAAAAAAAAAAACCCAATAGATATTGGAAAGGATGTGGGGAAAAGGGAATACTTTTACACTATTGTTGAAAATGTACATTAGTAAAATCTCTGTGGAAAACAGTATGGAAATTTCTCATAGAACTAAAAATAGAATTACAATTCGATTCAGCAATTCCACTTGTAGATATCTATTTAAAAAAAAGAAATCGTTGTATCAAAAAGATACTTGCACTCAAATCTTAATCATAGCACTATTCACAATAGCAAAATCATGGAATCAACCTAAGTGTTAATCAATGGATGATTAAATAAAGAAAATGTGGTATATATATACCATGGAATACTATGCAGCTATAAAAAATGAAATTATGTGTTTTGCAACGATATGGGTAGAGCTGAAGGCCATTATCCTAAGTGAAGTAACTCAGAAACAGAAAATCAAATACCACAACTTCTCACGTATAAGTGGGAGCTAAGGGATGGATACTGTATTAGTCTGTTCTCACACTGCTATAAAGACATACCTGAGGCTGGGTAACTTATAAAGAAAAGAGGTTTAATCACCTCACAGTTCTGCAGGCTGTGTAGGCTTCTTCTGAGGAGGAGGCTTCAAGAAACTTACAATCATGGTGGAGGGCAAGGTCTTCACATGGCTGGCGAAAGAGAGAGAGTGAAGGGGTAAGTGCTACACACATTCAAACAACCAGATCTCGTGAGAACTCACCATTATGAGGACGGCAAAAGGGAAATCCAACCTCATGATGCAATCACCTCCCATCAAGTCCCTCCCCCAACACTGGGGATTACAATTCAACATGAGATTTGGGTGGGAACACAGAGCCAAACCATATCAGGTACACATGGACGTAGAGAGGAGAATAATAGACACCAAGGATTCCAAAAGCAGGAAGAGTGGGAGAGGAGTGAGGAGGATTGAAAAATGACCTGTTGGGTACAATGTTCACTATTTGGGTGATGGGTTCACTAAAAGCCCAGATTTCACCACTACACAGTATATCCATGTAACAAAACTGCACACATACCCCTTGAATGTATAAAAAAGAAAAAAATCATGTGTCAAGAATTCTTAGACAATTCTACTGAATGAGATTTTTCCTAACCACCTTTCATGTAGCAATGCTCGAGTATTTCCAAGAGGGTGATGGACCACAGAAGAAAGTAAAAACAGGAGATTTATGACAGATTGGTGGGTTTGATGGATCTTAATCCACTCCTCTAGCAACAATGTGTTTGTTAAAATCTGGTACACAGAAGACAGAAATTTATATGGTACTTGAGTAGTGTATGATGGTAGCCCCTTTAACACTGTTCATATTGCAATACAATAATTTGCCTGCATCTTTTATGCTTGAATGGCTGCTAAGCCTGCTTGTTTTCCTTTCCTGATCTATTATAATTATTTTTTAAATATGTGCAAAAATACACACACATACCTTTTCCTGTTTGAGTTAGGGTTTCCAGACTCCAGAAATTTTGTAAGAGCCAACACATTTCCAATTTTTCAACCACTGCAATTTTGGCAAGCATACTTTCCCTATTTTCATTAAAGTCATTGATTAAATTATTAAATAGAACTAGGTCAAGTATAGAACCCTGTAGCGAGCCAGTGAAAACAGCTCTCTCAAACTTCAAGTCAATACTGAGTTGACCCAGGATTTCACCTTCAGAAGCAAGCATGATCCAGGATGCAGTCACTCAACATATATGGATGCTTGAGGTCAAATCATGTACTACCTAATAGATTCTAAAGCTTCTTGACATGATTTGACCTCAAAAAGCTTTAGAATCTATTAGAGGAGATCAATTTATACATGATGCATTAAAAAATAGTACCAATATTCTATGAGCCTAAAACTAGGGTGGGTTTTTTCTTTTTTATAAAGGTATTTATTTCTCTAAGGCAAAAGTCTAAAAATCATTATGGAAACCATTATTGATAAAGGTCAGAAAGGATAAGGACACCTAAAATTTTTTTTTTTATATACTTTAGGTTTTAGGGTACATGTGCACAATATGCAGGTTTGTTACATATGGATGCATGTGCCATGTTGGTTTGCTGCACCCATTAACTCGTCATTTAGCATTAGGTATATCTCCTAATGCTGTCCCTCCCCCCTCCCCCCACCCCACAACAGTCCCCGGAGTGTGATGTTCCCCTTCCTGTGTCCATGAGTTCTCATTGTTCAATTCCCACCTATGAGTGAGAACATGCGGTGTTTGGTTTTTTGTAAGGACACCTAAAATTAGTGAAAAGGTATGGCTCTGTCCTGATTTCTCTGGTAGCTGTCAATTTTTATTTAAAAATCTCTACTATGAAATGCAGAAAATTACGGTAATAATAATAATGAAGTGTGCCTCTTCTAGTCCAAGGTGAGACCTCCAGTTGTGCACTAATATACCATTTTCTCCTAACTCTGAGACTTGGCAGTACCAATGATCTCATTTTTCTTTTGTATCATCAACCTCTCCCTCTGTACAGGTTGTTCATCTCAAAATACATGTTGCAAATATTTTACCTTATTTTCCTTATAAGTTACTATAAGGAAAGTATGATTGAAACAATCCAATTAATATACAAACATAAAAACATGGTGAGAATCTTTTAGTGGTAAAAGTTTCCATGTTAAATGAATTATTCTGTTATGAGATATAAGTTGTCATTGTCTAGAATAAATTTGAACGTATAGAATATTTTCTCACCCACAAGTAGCTATAGGTAAATCCTACTTTAAGAAAACATACATAAATGAAGATTTATTTTGAACACGTAATTGAATAGCGGTTTATAACATCGTAAACTTTTCACACAAAACATTTTTAACGTTTACTACTGACTTGTTTTTCAACTTTTATTTTACATTCAGTGGGTACATGTGCAAGTTTGTTACCTGGGTATATTACCTGATGCTGAGGGTTGGGATACGAATGATCCCACCGCCCAGGTACTGAGCATAGTACCCAAAAGTTAGTTTTTCAACCTTTGCTCCCCTCCCTCCTTTCTCCCTCTAGTAGTCCCCAGTGTCTATTGTTGCCATTTTTATGTCCATGAGTACAGCATGTTTAGCTCCCACTTGTAAGTGAGAACATGGACTTTTCACAAAATCTGAAGTCAGACGGAAAACTTACGTAGTAGTTTCAACAAAAGATAAATTATTATAGTAAAAAAAAACAGCAAATATCTGATTTACAAAATAACTATTCTCTATATAAAAGATTAGTAATGGTCTTTTTTTAAAATGTAGGCTACCCTTGTACCCTTAAATGACAAAATATTTTGCAAAACCACTTATGTATACCTGAGAATGGTAATCTGAAATAGATAATAATTGGAAATTATTACCCACAAATTCAGTTGCCACCAGCTATTCTTCAAATCAATCTGGATTTTGTTTTGTTTTTTGTTTTTAAGAGTGGGGGATCTTGCTATGTTGCCTAGGGTGGTTTTGAATTTCTGGGCTCAAGGTATCCTCCCCCTTCAGCCTCCCAAGTGGGATTATAAATCATTCTTTTCACACATTTACATTCCCACAATGGATTGAATACATTCTGATTATAAAAATAATATATATTTATTGTAAAAAATGTAACATGGAAAACTACAAGAAAAAATCATTCATAACTTTACTTCCAGGTATAATCATTTTTAAGATTTGGTGCATGTCCATCCAATCAATTTCCCAATTTTTACGTAGCAACAAAAAACTGAATATACAATTTTGTCTCCTGAATATTTACTAAAGTTTAAGTCATAAATATTTTCTTATGCCATTAAGCATTTTATTTAAACTTCCTTTTAATAAATATGTATTAGATCACTGTATGAATGAACTTTAATCTATGTAGGTAGTTATATTAATTTTGGACATTTATACCTTTCATATTTTTGCTGTAATAATGTACTGCAAAGAACATCACGACCCTCACTTTTTATCATTTCCTGGGGATTAATTTCTGAATCAAAAGACATGAACATTTTCAGATTCTTGATGCAGTGGACTTAAGAACACAGGTACAGTGTAGACCAGGGGTAAGGCAACTTACTGAAAAGAGAAGAATTAAGTAAAAGTCTATATGCTAAGAGATGGGGCCTCCATCATTCACTCTCTTAACCCACTTGGCAGCCAGAAAGACATCCCTGATTGGAGAAATGGACCTAAGAGAAAAGATCTGCAGATAATGACATTCAGAGGTCCTACAGTCTAGTCCTAGAGTAGCCAAGTCCGAGCTAATTACCCTAAAGTTTAAAATTAATCTATTACCATTTATCATTAATCTGTAATCTATAACCTATGGTAGCTCACATTTTAAACTACTATGCTCCAGTTTCTCCATTTATTCTCCTTCAGTGGTTCCCCTTACCATTCTGGCCGGTTCTGACTTAGGGACAGTCTACAGTAAGAAGTCACACACGCGTCACTTTTCCCACGATGGAAAAACCACCAAGCTAATTTTGTCTTCTCTTTGACCACAGGCCATAGAATAGTTCACTGAAACACCTAATGCCCTAGAGTAGAGACTGTCTCCTGGGGTCAAGTGTATTTTAAAGCAAATAAATCACCCAAAAAGAGAATAAAGCCACACTAGACAAGTCAGAGTCCACCTTTTTTTTTTTGAGACGGAGTCTCGCTCTGTCGCCCAGGCTGGAGTGCAGTGGCCAATCTCGGCTCACTGCAAGCTCCGCCTCCCGGGTTCGCGCCATTCTCCTGCCTCAGCCTCTCCGAGTAGCTGGGACTACAGGCGCCCGCCACCACGCCCGGCTAATTTTTTTTGTATTTTTAGTAGAGACGGGGTTTCACCGTGGTCTCAATCTCCTGACCTCGTGATCCGCCCGCCTCGGCCTCCCAAAGTGCTGGGATTACAAGCGTGAGCCACCGCGCCCGGCCTAGAGTCCACCTTTTATTCACTCTTGTACCTGCAAGGACTAGAACTCGGCCTGGCACATAGCAAGTGATAATACACATTTGCATGGACAGATGAAGGTATATGGCTTCTTCAGACTGAATTTAAACTCCTATCAAGAACAGACAACTACTTTGCCTCTTCCCCACTCATTTTCGGGTCTTCCACAGAGCAGCCAGAGCCTCAGAGGCCCTTGAGAGTTTCCTCCACTCCTCCCTTGTTTGCAGCGCTAGAAGCTGCAGGTGGTAGTTTCCTACACTGGGGGCGGCGCCTGGACGCGGGTGTCCCTGGCCGAGGCGGCCTCGCTGTCCTGGAAGGGAGGGTGAAGAACTGCATCCCGCACTAGGCGGCGAAAGAGGGCAGCGCCAGGCGGCGGGGTCCGGAGGCGCTCGACGGCTCGCCCCCAGCGCCAGAGACAGGCTGCGTGTTGCGCCAGTGGAAGAGACCGGAGAAACCCAGACGTGGAAGAGGGGGCAGCCTGGACTTCGAGAGCCCGGGTGGGGGTGGCGGCCCACAGAGCCCCCACCTGCCCCGGGCCCCCACAGCTAGGAGTGGCCGCGCCGCCCGTCAATGCGCCGGGCTCCGAGACCGGCAGGGGAGCACGCGGGCGAAGGAGGGGCCGCCGTCGCTGACACCACGGCCTTCAGCCCTCGGCTTCCGCGCGTCGGAGGCTGGCACCTCCAGGTGCCCCGCGGCGGCCGGAGCTGTGCGGGGGCCAGGTGGTTCGGCGGGAGCCGAGGCTGGGACCTGGGTGACCTGTCGTCCGCCCCTGCAGCGAGTCTCCAGTGGGCATGTTTCAGGTGGGCAGGTCCAGCATCCCCAAACCTGCCCCCCGCAGCCTGGAGGACCTGGACTCAGTGCAGCGTGTCCTGTTACACAGGTCAGTGCAGGGCCCCGGGGCGGGGGGCGAGACCGCCTTCTTGCCCCGGGAATGTTGGTGAGGGAGGGGCCGCTTTTCTTTCTGGGGTCTTTCTGGAAGCATCTGACTTGGGATTCGCCTTAGTGCGGCGCTGGCCGCGGAGGGCCGTTGGGAC
The DNA here is from genome assembly GCF_009828535.3 of Hylobates moloch. Lineage (NCBI taxonomy): Eukaryota > Metazoa > Chordata > Mammalia > Primates > Hylobatidae > Hylobates > Hylobates moloch. The sequence continues at coordinate 119,513,832 of NW_026652278.1, forward strand.
CTTCACCCCACCCTTTCCAGAATCGGGTGCCAGCGATCCACCCTGTCCCGCTGCCGAGACTGGCCCCGCGCGGGTCCCGGTCACCCATCTCCTCCGGAAAACGCTACCTTAGGAAGAAGAGAAAGTAAGATTAAGCGAAGCTGCCCCTTAACACCTCCAGGCTTCTTCCAGCAAGCTAAGAGTTTTGTTTGAACTTTAGTTGTGACTGGAATGGGAAAGAGCTTCTTTTCTAACAAATCTAATTCTACCCCACCCCCCTCCCACACACGCGCGCGCATGCGCTTGCGCCCACACACCAACAGCTGCACAAAAGAAATTTAAGAGTTTCTCTAGGAAGAATGAGAACCCTAACTTTCTGTAAGCTGCTAGTGCATTAATTTTAACTGCCGGTACTTTCGTCCAACCTTACCCTTCATGCAAAATAGACTAACAAATATTAAATCCTGTGGTTACAGTGATGGGTTTATAGAAGAGAAAGAAATAGTCCACATGAAGAGCTAATTGTCTTTCCATTTTAAGAGAGGATGGATGAAATACCAAGCAGTTAATGCTGCTTTAGCTCTAGGAAGGCCTGGCCTTCATAAGACGTTGTAGGGAAAGAAAAACTCTTAGAAATATATCTAAAGTATCTTTTGAATACATTTGTGGCGAGAAAGAGTAAGTGGCGCTTAGTAAATATCTGTCAGGGGGAGGTTTATGTGAGCCCTCTCATCTGTAAACGTTTCAAGTGGCCCTTTTAAGTCTTTGTACAAAACCATATGAGCTGTAGAAATCCTGTTCTATTGGAAGTGTGAGTAAAAAAGAAAAGTGTGCAAGGGAGAAATCGGGTGTCTACGATTTCAGAGCTGTCTTCTGAAACCTGCAATTTTCTGCAGTTGGTTTCCCCCAACCCCCAAAGAGCCCCTGCCAAATAAAATAAAATATTATTTAACGAGCGGTGAAAAGGGTATTCTGCTAAATTCCCAAAGACAATTCCCCCTGCATTCGATAAAATTATAGTTCAGGAATAAATCCCAAGAAGCATTAACTAAAAACTGATTCACAGCATGACTTTGTTGTAAAGCCGGGAGGGGTGCTAATTTTAAAAGCTTAAGACCTTGCTGCAACAGAATTTCTTTATATTTCTCATGTTTTAAATGTCAAGTGCCAAAAAATTTCAAACTGATGAACACTTTAGGGTTTCAGATCCAAAGCACAAACCTGTCCGAATAAACTAGGCAAAAGAATATGTTTAAGCTATAGTCATCAAGACTGAGATGATTATTTCGGAAGTAGTGGAATATTTCTAGAATAACCTGCTCAGTATTACAATGAAAGGCTACTTTATCTGAATTACAAATAACTGCTCTCATATGCTAGAGGAACCAATGGAATCTGGAACTATAAATGTGTTTGTCAGTATCATGGCTAACGGTGCTTTCTTTTTAACATTATACGAAAATCGTTTTTGCTACTGCAATGCATTACTCTTATTAGTGGTTATTATTTAGTGTTTTCAAACACACACTTAAAAAACTTAGACATCTGTAGAGGTTTCTCTTTGATTTAATGCATCTGTATTTCACACAAGTTCACATCTAATCAAATGTCTTTTGCTTGTATATACACAGATTTGTTTAGGCATAATATTATATAAATTAGGGAGATTTGATAACCCTTAAATCATACTTGTACTTATCATAGTTTTCATGAACTATATCAATGCATGGCCTATTTTAAAAGTATTACTGTTACAAAACTTCTATGTTTTTCCTTTAAAACATCCATTGTAAATTATATACAAAATTTGGCAATTGGAGAGACTAGTAGCCATGTTATTAAGAGAAAATAACAGACTATTCTATTTTATTTTAACGTCTTACTTTAAAGGGTAAGTCTTGTGAGTGTATCCTTTTTTAAATTACTTGTATATTTTCCATTGCAAATATGGTTTTTAAAATGTAAAGCATTAAATTGCTGTGCTTTTGAAAAAGATACTTCAGCCAAAACAAAATTAAAGCAAAGTTGAAAACTTTTCTCTGCATGAGGTGCTAACTTCAAAATGTCAATACTAAAATAACAATAGCTCAGCAAAATAAATTTAGCTATTCTGCTTTTTGAAAAAAGTTACACATAAGTTGTCTGAGTCAAGGAAAAGCATCCGTATTGTATTTCTCAGTTACTTAAGTTATTTTTGTGTCATCTTGATTATAATAACCAAACAATCCTATAAATACTCAGTATTTTGCAAATTTTTTTTAAAAAAACATATGCACAATACTATTGCAAATTAATCATTTCCTTGGAGTCCTAATTCTTCTGTTGCACAGTAGTCGTGTGACTTGGCAAGACTTCCAACTTATTTGTATTTTCCCCTGTTCTTTCTGTAATATAAAGGGATAATAACCACCTCACAAGGTGTTGGCGTGAATTTCTGATGATATGGAAGTGCTTTATAAAACTAAAGTTCTGTCAAATATAAGGGATTATGTTAACAACTGTTCTATAATAAAAAACTAAAACAAAACACAAAATGATAGCTATTCCTAAAGATTCTGAGAAGATTCAGCCAAGTGACTTTGCCCAAGGCCTAACAGCTAATGAATGGTGCTGGTCCAGGCTAGAGTGCTGGTTTTTTGACCCCTAAGCCAGTGGAGAGAGTGAACTAGAGGTGATTCTCAAAATTTTCGATGACCCAAATTTCATACTCTTACCAAAGGTGAAAATATGCAAATTCAAAATACCGCAGCTATCCAGAATTCTCAGGGGGTATGCCCAATTAAGTAATATTCCTGTTAGTAAAAGAGTATATAATATCTTTTTAAGATCTAAAAATAAAAACTAAAATGAATAATTAAAAAACCAAAAGCTTTTGAAAATATAGTATAAAGTACACACTGCTCTGTTTCTTAAGGTATAAGGCATTAGATTTCAAGGGTTATCTCATTTGATATTCAGCAACCCTGTAGAGTAGGCAGAGATTATTATTGCTACCTTCAGATGAGGAAACTGACTTTATCCACTTCCACTTGGTTATTGGTGCCAAAATCAGGATGAGAACTTGGATCCCCTGACTGGAGAATGCATGGCACTTACAGATTATCAAGTATTTTTTACAGTCGATGTCAAATTATTGTAGGATTCAACAATGCTGTGAATTTTTTTTTTTTAGGTGCTACTTAGGGCATTTGGCAGTCATTTATAAACTATGGTTTTTTGGTAATTCTCATGTCTGCCTTTTGTTTTCTACTTTCCTCTTCATCAGCAGATTGTCAGCCATCAACAATTTCCGGGGTTGTTGTATTCCTGTTTTAAGGGAGCCTTCTTTCCTTCTGATTGGCAGCTATTGATCTATAGTGGTAGAACAGCTTGCCAAATTTGTTATAACTTGTAAATGAAGATATAAAATGAAAAGAAATAGGAGTAAATGAATTGGGTTTTGGGCTTGAGCTTTGTGTCATCTATTTTAGTCTCACTTGTGCTTCTGGATTCTCATCTGTATTCCATTACTATTCAAATGTGGAATATATCATCTTATTGCAGGTAAGTTCTATGCATTTTAACAAGTAATTCAACTTTTATAGAGGGAAATGAGAATTTTAGACCATAATGCAATTCTGTACATTTAGGATTGCTGAAATGTTATTTTGATATATAAACTCTGAAATTTGAAATATTCTACATAATAAAGTCTCACTTTCTAAAATGCTATTTTGTTGGTCTACCAAGTTATTTATTCATATTTTAAAAATAATTATGGCTGTCATTATTACCACATAGTTCATAAAGTATTATTATTTCTGTGTTCACAATTAAGGCAATATTAGTTTCTAACAAAACTCTTACGTAATTTTTACCTTGTAGTTTAAATTTTTAATGAATATGACCTCATGTGGCCCTATTTTCATTTACTTCTCATTGCTAGCTTCTATTACTACTAGAGAAAGAGCTCCTGAACCTGCTAATGATACTAAATATTTAATTATGTCCTTATCTGGTGTATTTTATGTCAGAATTGTATTGTTTGCCTAATCAAGATGGTAATCTATGGAAATAAGGATGTCATGTCTCATATGAATTAAATTAAACATATTTGGGCTTCAGAAGATGGCTGGTCATTTCGTAGTGGAAAAGGGAAAATGAAAATATACCCCAGTCTAAATCTCTTAAATCTTCTTGCAATTGCTAATTATGAAACATACAGAACATTCTTTTAAAGGCCCTGAAAATGGCATCCTATTCCTTTCCTTTCTTCATGCTTTCAAAAATCTTAAAATATTTAAGCTTATTAAATATTAGTAAGGTTAGTAGAAATATGATATGTAAATTTAGAAATATGACTAATTGATACTACACCCTGAAAATTAAAATAAGGATAAAAATGATTGCTATTATTTCTTCTTTGATGAAAGATCAAGCAAGGTGGTAAATTTTGTTGTTGCTCACTTTTATCCATTTAACTAACACATGGAAGTAAATTAGCCAAGAGAGTTAACGTAACTCAGGGATATAGCTAACGTCCTAGCAGGTATACTTTCATGTGGCATTTTTTGCTCCAGTTCAGCCTTGTGACAAGTGAAAGACTAAAGAGAAAAAAAAAAAAAAAAGACCCAGTCAGGTTCTCCAGGAGATTGTCATTTGGTGGCAATGATAGATGTATTCCTATTTTAGATATAAGACAGACTGATATTAGTTGTCACCTAATTTTATGGGATAGATTATGAGGAAAGAGTAGAAAAAGGAATTCGTACTGAGGTAGGAGATGTGTGTAGGAGGGCTTTTGGAAAAAGGTGCTATTTGAATTGGATCTTGAAGAAAGGTGTAGTATTTCAACAAATGAATCTTGGGTAAGTATCATTCCACAGTAAGAGAACTGTGTGAGTAAATGAGATAAAATAGCTGTTTTATTGACGCTTTATGTGCTAGGTATTTTACATGCATTAACTCATTAGATTCCAAACAGTCCTGTGAAGTAAGTACCATTATCTGAATTTACAGATAAGGAAAGTGAAGCTTATGGAGGTCATTTGCTCAAGGTTATGTAGATGATGGATTCTAGAACAGGGAGAGAGGTCTGTCTGCCAGGCTCAAATTCAGGAGGTGGAAGTGGGTTCTAGCCTATTCAGGGAATGACTAGTGAGGGCCTCAAAATCTGTATAACAAGCTCCAGTTGATTCTTTTGAATAGGAAGGTTGATCAGCTTGATTAAGATGTAACATGGAATAAAGCATTTAACTCCGAATTGGTGTTCAATTGTTTGTAGAATTGGAGAAAAAAATTTAAAAGAAGCTACACAGTTTGGACCTTGTTCTTTATTTAAGGAGGTGCCATGCAAGGTTTATGAGGCAGGGTATGAAACTGTTAGATGCTTACAAAAAAAAATTGATGAAAAATTTGTAGGAAGAAAATGTGATATTTTACTAAAATTTGTAAATGTCCTTTTTGAATATCTTATTTTATTTTTTACTTCCAATAAGTTGCTTTTAAAACAAGGAAAGATTAACTTATTAAAGAGGTACCTAAAGCACTTTTTATTTTGAAATGGGATCTTAAATCATTTCTAATGTTTAAGATTGTGGCGAAAGTAAGCATGTATATTTTACCATGAAACTCAAAATAATGAGTATAGTAACTCCAGCTTTTTAAAATAATATTGTTTCTCTGATTTTAAAAGTAATACATTTTTTGTTGGATCTCAATGCTAATGGAAATATTTGTTTCCCTTCCTTCCTGTCTCCACTTTCTTCAAACTTCTGACCTCATTACTTCCTCCATCACTTTCAGCTGGCAAGGTTGCAGCCTACTTACCAGACGATAAACACTGTCACATGGAGACTGCCTCAGCTTCCTGCCTGAAACTGGCAAGTCACCATCCACACCAGCACCCTTCTTTGGCTCTTCCCCCTAGTTTTAGGGAAGAGGTGTCCAGGGAGGTAATATCCCTCCTTCTGTGCCTTGGATGCTATCCCCTCCTACCACCTCAAGGACCTCCTGTTACCAGAAAGGGGTCCCAATCCAGACCCTGAGAGAGAGAGTTCTTGGACCTTACCCAAGAAAGAATTCGGGGCAAGTTCATAGAGTAAATTGAACACAAGTTTATTAAGAAAGTAAAGGAAAAAAGAAGGGCTACTCCATAGGCAGAGCAGCGGCATGGGCTGCTTGACTGAGTATACTTATAGTTATTTCCTGATTATATGCTAAACAAGGGGTGGATTATTCATGAGTTTTCTGGGAAAGGGGCGAGCAATACCCAGAACTGAGGGGTCTTCCCTTTTTTAGAACATATTGGATAACTTCCTGACATTGCCCTGGCATTTGTAAACTGTCATGGTGCTGATGGGAGTGTCTTTTAGCAACTAATGCTCATTATCCTCACTGCTCATTACTCTAATTATGATTCAGGTATAGTGAACAGTGAGGATGACCAGAGGTCACTTTTGTAGCCATCTTGGTTTTGGTAAGTTTTGGCTGGCTTCTTTACCGCAGCCTGTTTTATCAGCAAGGTCTTTGTGACCTGGATCTTGTGCTGACCTCCTATCTTATCCTGTGACTAAGAATGCCTAACCTCCTGGGTATGCAGCCCAGTAGGTCTCAGCCTTATTTTACCTAGCCCCTATTCAAGATGGAGTCGCTCTGGTTCAAATGCCTCTGACACTCCTTTTGCCCATTACCCCTTTACAAACTCCTCCTCCTGATCTTCACCTTTAGTAACATATAGACCTCTTTTAAGGAAAAAACTCTTGTGGATTTCCATGGATGACTTAAGTTTTTTAATTATAATTTTAAATAAATGAGGTATAAACTGTGCTTTATAGCTCCTATATAAGATGAAAACAATTTTATGAATTAATACAAATAAATTACAAAATGTAATAGCTGTTATAACACTATAAAAAGCACATTTAGAAATTAAAACAAAACCATAAAACCTAGGAAATTCAAATGTATATAGTTTAATGTACATTTGTACATGTAATGTACAAATTCACATGTACATAGTTTAATGTATATTTGTACATGTAATGTACAGTTAATGTAAATACAACTAAACTTCAGCTTAAAAGTATAAGCTGCATACTGCAGCTTGTTTGGCTGTGAGGGAGGTAAAATATACTATCCTGGCCATTTAAGTTTAATACACTTGAAAAACAGCAAGTGCCTTTGTGCTGTTTCTTAAAAGCAGCAGATGAAGCTCCCATGTGAAAGACACCCTCCCTATACTAGAAAAATGTAACATTCTTATTCTCAAGGGCATAGAAGTGAAACCAAGAGAATTCTGTACAGACCTTGTTAAAATAACTTATCTTTTAAGCTTCCCAATTTAGTTTAGTTGCTTCTTCACAACTAACTATTCTTTGTCCAATCCAGTATATAAGTTAACGACTAACTGCTTCTTTGGGTCTTCATTTCTTTATAAGGGCTCCCCTGCCATGTAAAACTTGGATTCTAGAGCAAGGAGAGAGGTCTGTCTGCCAGGCTCAAATTCGCGAGGTGGGAGTGGGTTCCAGCCTATTCAAGGAATGGCCAGTTGGCCTGTATGTATGAAGCACAGAACTAAGAGAAAATTTAGGGCAGTTCCCCAAGTTTGCTGAATCACAGGGGGCACTTGTTTGAAATAGAGATTTCCAGGCCCCTCCCCTGGAGATTCTGATCCTGTTGATGTGGAGCAGGGCCTCAAAATCTGTATAAGTTCCAGTTGCTTTTTCTTTTGTTAATCTATTTTAGGTAAGTTTAATTCTCAGGCCCAGCTAGGACCCTAAGAAGATGGAGGTAGAGTTTTTCTGCCCCTGCAACAGCTACAATTCAGGTTTCTTTGAGTTCTCCATGCATATACCCATACCGGCCATGTGATGACTCATCTCCCATTACTCTTTCTCTGTTGGAACCATGCCATAATAACAATACAAATTAATACTTCCTCTAAGAAATTTGTCATGGCCCCACGTATACTACTTTGGTTTTTTCTGGATATTCCGTTAGAACCTTGTATTTATTGTAATACTTATCACTATGTTATAATTGCCCATTAGAGAATCCCCAGCACCTAGCCTTTGAGATCATAAAATAACATTATATCCTTTTTTTACATGCTGCAACATGAACATTTCCCCCATGCTTTACTCTGAACACATTCTAGTTATAATCATCATATTTTATATATATTTAACTTTTCCCCATTGTTTGACATTTTAAGATTGCTTTCAGCTTTTCAGTTTTACAAATTTTATAAATTTGCATCCTTTCTCAGAGTAGATCTCTAATAGTTGAATTACTGGGTTCTGAGGGAGGAAATTTCATGTAATGGTTATTGACTTAGGTTCATTTCTTGGTTGACTTTGTTGACTGCTAGCCATGTAACCATTAGTAAGATGCATAACTTCTCTAAAGCTTAGTTTCCTTATTTTAATATAGAGAAAATATTTACTTCATAGTATGTGAATGCTCAGCATTGTATATGAATAAAGTAAGCAGAGCCAAGGCTGACTCTCAATCAATGCTAGCTGTTATTTTTGTACTTAAAAAATACTTGATATAGGTATTCATAAATAACAGGTAGATTTTACCTGTTTACACTTCCAACTTTAGTAATGAGAACACTTAATTAGATTATAAAATTTTGAGTTAGAAAATGAACATGAAGTTGATTCCACAGGATTGCCACTCATTTGTGGCACTCTACAATACCCACTTGGGATAACCGTGAAAATGTTTGCAATTGCGAAACAATACGAAACCCATAAAACAATGGAGCGCATTTACATTAACATCTAGATCGCGTTGCTTAAAAGCGTCCATTACTTGCACGGATGCGGTCCTAAGGAAAGCTAAAGTGCGGTTTCCTTCACCTCGAAGGAAATCCAGGCTGACCGACAGCTGTTAGGCATTAGAAACACAGGACAAAGAGCAAACTGGATATCCAGCACTGGAAGAAAAAGGGGAAAAACCCAGTGGATCTCCGCCTGTTTTAACAAGTTATGCTGCTCTAAGGAAGAGCGTTCCGGGAAGCGTAAGCGGTGAAGTTTTAGCTATTTCTACCTTCCAACCGAGAAGCCCTCCTCGAAGTTTCAGCCCATTGGCTGCTTTCTGTTCTCCTTGTTTCTTCTGGGAAGCTTCCCCGTCTCCCTGGCAACGCGACCTGCCACCAATTGCAGCTAAGGATTGGTGGTCACATGGCCTCTGCCGCTTCCCAAGCAGAGGCAACATGGCGGCCTCAGCAAGCTGTAGCTGCGAGATTTGAATTACTCCACTCGTAGCTATTACATTCCTGACGATGGCCTCTGTGGCTTCGTGCGATTCGCGTCCGAGCTCAGACGAGCTCCCTAGAGACCCCTCTTCACAAGAAGAAGATGAGGACTATGATTTTGAAGATCGGGTCAGCGGCTCGGGTTCATATTCCTCAGCGAGTAGCGATTATGAGTAAGGTTTTCAAAGAGGGACAATTAAGCCCATCCCTTCAATCCAGAGAATATACACGTGGGCTGGGGGAACTGCAAGGGTGTTGGCGTGGTTGGAATCGAGTATATGGGGTTCTATAATAAATGGGATTTAATTGCACCACATTCCATTGTATGAGCAGAAATGACGATGCCATTCTTTGCTACTGTAGGTTTTGTTTGTTTCTTTGTTTGTTTTTTAATGATTCTTAGATGAGGAGAATCTCCTCTTTTTGGTCATGGGCTCTGTCTAGGCCATAGGAGGATATATCTGTAACAGTGTTCAAAAAACTCTGTTCCGATGGCAGTGTCTTCTTGCTTCTTTGGTGTGACCTTTGTGGCTTAATCTCTTTAGTATTTGGAGTGGAGAGACACCCTACACGTTTTATAAGGCAGTTGTTAAATTTATGTAGCTTTTATCCGTTATGGAAATGAATAGCTATATAACAGAAGGAATGCCCACCCATAGTCTCACCATCAAGGACAACCTCTCAGCACTTCTGGATATTTCTGCTCTATTTTCCTATGCATCTCCATGATTTTCTTGTTTTCCAGTTTACGTCATAATTTAATTTTTTAAAATACAGATACCTAAAGGTTTTCACCTTCTTAATAATGCCATGAAAAGGTTATTTTGATTCACAGTACTCAGTGCTACTTCATTTTTAAGAAAAATCTATCCCTTACTGCTATGGATTAAGAACTTTAGAAAAGTCAACTAGCAGTAGCTTGAAGTGAATGACTAATCGTGAAAAAGTTTTGGTGCCAAAATGTCAACTAACCCAGTAATGGACAACCATACATGGTCAGTTTTAGGATGACATTTTATGTGTATTTAGGAACAACAGTTACAAATCATTTATGTGTGTGTAGGAGCAACAGTTATTTGGCAATTGTTTTTACCTATCAGTATGTAAAAGATTTTTATCATTGTCTTTAAAAGTATGGTGGGGAAACCTGTTTAATACATTCTTGAAGACTTAAACAAATTTTAAAATATCATTTTTTTTTGTAATCTGTAGGCATTAAAAAATAATTTTAAAATTCATGATTATTACACAAGGCTGCTGGAAGGAAATATGAATTACATAGAACCTTATTTGGTCTTGGTATGTGAAGCCATAGACAGTGTAAGACTCAAACTCTTGGCTTCTCCACATTTTAGAGTCACATACTTTTAGCCCAGAGAGAATCTGTAAGTCATGTATGGTTGCACAGCTGAGTGTTGTCACTGTGAGAATTCAAGACACCTGATACCTAATGGGCCACCATGACTTTGATGGGATTAAAATAATAAACTTTGTTTCCTAGGAAATGACCAATCTGAGGACCTTGTGATAGGAGAACTTGTCACTTAAAAGAGTAAAAGTATTTCATGATTCAAAATACATGGATATATGTTATATTTTAGCTTTTTAAAAATGATCATTAAGCTTTTCACATGTCACTAATCACGCCAAATGTTCTAGTGTCTTTATCCTCGTAATAATAAAGGTATAGAAAATCCCTATCATAAGATGTTTGCTGGTCTGTATTTCAAGTCCTACCAAGTTTCAAATTTTAAGTCTGTCCCTTCTTGATTTGTAGGACATGAGGGTTAATTTGCTGAACTTACCAGGAAGGCTTATGTTCGGTTCTTCCCTTATGGTAGAGGTTTACTTCCCTAAGCTGCAGTCATCATTATAAACAGTGGCCTTCGTAACTTGCACAGAACCACTCTTTAATCAAAGGTACAGGACTGCCAACCTTAGTCTTTCTCATTAAAGCAAAGACATGAATTTCCCATTGTATTTCATGGACTACATGAAGCTTACTAAGGAAGTTGTACTGCATATTGACTCACATAAAGTATCCTAAATTTTCAAGGTTTTAGTTACCTGCGTGTTCTTTTTAGAAGTTACTGTTTCATACATGCTTTGTACCTGAGCTGTATGTGATTGTCAATATAGAATTTAAAAGTTTATCATCTTTGAGATAAAATTACATTATGGTAAATTCTGGTAGAGTTCTTTTAATAGGTTTGTTTTAGGTTTGTTAAAGAAGAAGAGTTTATATTGCTGCAGTATGTCTTAAGTTGGCACTGGGAGGCTTCAGAGATAATACTGGTGGATTGGTTGGGTTGAGGGAGCCATTAGCTAGTTTTAGTATTAAGATAACAGAAATCACACATTCACCTGCAACAATGCCAAGTTACCAGCTAATATGCCTAGTTCATGTTACAGAGAGTTTGTCAATGTTGTGACTTGGATTTTTAATTTTTCAAAGTGAATTTTTTGTTGTTGTTACATCAGTTTTAAAACTGGCTGATGGAGAGAAACAGGAATAATTTTAAACGAGATATTAGCTGCTAAAGCTAAGGAACTTCTACCTAAAACATGAGGATTGGCTGGAGAAGGGAGGTATGTCCTTTAAATTTTTTTCTGGGACTTTAAAAATAGCTTCATTGAAGGATAATTAATATACAAAAAACTGCACATATTTTAAATGTACAATTTGATGTTTTAACATGTATACGTCTGTCAAGAAAATGAACATATCCATCTCGCCTAAGAGTCTCCCCATGTACCTACTTAAGTCCATTTATGCCTCTCCTATAACCATTTATCTGCTTTTTGTCACTCTATAGGAGTTTGTAGTTTCTAAAGTTTTATAAAGATGGAATTGTACAGTATGAATGTTCTTTTTTGTCTGCCTTCTTTTACTCAGCATAATTACTTTGAGATTCATCCATGTTGTTGCCCCCATTAATAGATCATCTCTCGGCCAGGTATCCTGCTTTTGGGAGCCAAAGCAGAAGCATTGCTTGACACCAGGAGTCAGAAACCAGCCTCGGAAACGTAGTGAGACCCCCATCCCTAAAATAAAAAATAAAAAAATTAGCCAGGCATGATGGTACATGCCTGTAGTCCTGCAACTTGGGAGGCTGAGGTGGGAGGATCACTTAAGCTCAGGAGTTCGAGGTTGCAGTAAGCTGTGATCACACCATTGCACCCCAGTCTGGGTGACAGCAAAATTTTGTCTGAAGAAAAAAAAAGTTATTTTTTTTGTACAGTGAAGCCCTATCATCATTGTATACTAAAGACCTATTCTAAGCTGGGCTCACACCTGTAATCCCAGCACTTTGGGAGGCCGAGGTGGGCGGATCACCTGAGGTCATGAGTTCGAGACCAGCCTGGCCAATATGGTGAAACCCCATCTCTCCTAAAGATACAAAAAATTAGCCAGGCATGGTGGTGTCCACCTGTAATTCCAGCTACTCGGGAGGCTGAGCCAAGAGAATCACTTGAACTCAGAAGGTGGAGGTTGCAGTGAGCCGAGATTGCACCATTGCACTGCAGCCTGGGTGACAAAGTGAGACACCATCTCAAAAAAAAAAAAAAAAAAAATCTGTACAGCAAAGCCCTAACACAAAATATTTTGCTGGTCTATGATTTTTGTTCTGCCAGAGTTACATCATATCCCCAACTCAATGATGTGTAGAAATGCTGACATTCCTCTCTTTCTTGAATTTTTAACATGGGAACATACTACTTGTGAAGCATCAAAATATTTCATTTAGACTCATGATGCCATACTATTAACATCCAATTTAGGATAGTATTTCCTACTTTTTCTTCTGCTGTGAACCCTGACTCCTTTTTACTTTTAATTTAATGCAGATTAAAAAGACACATGGTATATAACTAGGTTTATGATGAAAAATGGTAATACCCTGCTGTCATCTTTACTTCCAGCTCAGTGTGTGAAGAGAATTCATTGTCTTCCATTTCTCCTCTAAGGCTACCCATCTCATTTACTGACATCATTATCTCCTTACTCTTGTCTTCAGATCTGATGTCTCCGGTACTATTGACTTCCTTCTCTGGTTTTTTCTTCTCCATTCTCACAGGCACTGCCTTACTTAAAAGGTTTGCCCCTTGCCTCTTGCCTGTTTCCCATGCACCAGTGGAGTTGCTTCCTAACTAATCTGCATGCCTCTGATTTCTCTGGTTTCTGGTCTTTCTTCCATACCACTGTCAGTTTGCTTTCTAAAACACAGTTCTAAATCATTTTTCTACTCTACTCAAAAGTTTGGTGGCCTTCCAAATAAATTCTAGGTTCCTTAGGATGATTTTTAAATTTTAGATCTGTTCCAAGTCTTTCCTGTCTCATTTCTATTGATCTCCCTGTTCATTATTGAAAATGATTATCCACTCATTCTCAAATTGACCACTTGCTTTCACACCTACACCTTTATGTACTTTGTTCTCTCTGTTTGAAATACCCTTTCTTCCTATCTCTACTTGTCAAAATCATTCAAGATCCCACTTAAGTTCTACCTTCTCCTAGAATCTTTTCTGGTCTCTCTTAGACTATCTCTCCATCCTGTACTCTAGTCCTATAGCAGTCTTTATTCCTGAGTGTTGGCACTTGCATTTCAGCCATTTGATTAGCTCTCTGTCCCATCTGACATCTTTAAAAGTACAGTAAAGTCCTATCACAAAATGTTTTGTTGGTGTATGACTTTTGTCCTGCCAGGGTTAGATTGTATCACCAATTTAGTGATGCATAGGAATGCCCTGTTTAGCTGAGGGGGCAGGTGATAGGAAATGTGACCCGGGGAATGAGGTCACTATTAGATGTGTTCCTGATGTAGAAATGTATTACCTGCAGTGAATGAACAGTTATGCATTTATTGAATGATCCCTTTGCCTTCTTTGACATGCTTAACAGTTATTCTAATGTTGCTTAGCAAGAAGAGCTTCAGCTCATCTGAGACTCCCTACCCCTAAGCTGCTGTATCATCCAGCATACATTTTAATGATTGAAGTTCATGGTGTTCCTTTAGAAAATGATCAGAAGACCATCAAGAGTGAAAATTAGATATCGTTGGTAGACAGAAAACAGAAAACACAGAAAAGCATAGGCAGGCAAGTGCTTACTGAATAAGTGCCAGATAGAATCCATATTAATTTGTCAGTGTTTTTATTGTGTGTGGTTTTGCTCTGTTCCTAGAATTGTCCTGTTATACCTATTAGCACCACATAACTATATGTGTTGACCACTTTGGTAAAGTGCATTGTGCTTTGCCCACTGAGAAAAAAAGAAAAAAGTATACTATAACAGATTTGGAATAGTAACAAGTGTTTATTTTCCTTAACTAAGGAAATGTGCCAGTAGGGCTGGCTGTTTTATAACTCTTTTCTTGTGGTAGTTAAGGAAATTGCTGTACTATTGCAAATGATGAAAAATGCTGGCATTAATGCAAATAAAGACCTGAGAGATTCAAATAACTATTAGAGGGGTATTAAAAGATTTAGTGTTGACTTAGATATTTTTGAATACGTCAGGAATGAGACAATTATTAGCATTATCTGAAGTTCATTTTCTTTAATATATTTATGTTACAGTTTATGTAAGTGAACTTGCTTATTTGCAAATTAGCAAGTCTTTCTTTGGGAAGAAGGGCTCTACTCCTGTTTACCACATCATTTAGGGCCTTGAATACCAATTAAAGTGCCCTAAAACATTGCAGGCAGGCTATAAACATACAGTTATTCTGCTTAAAGCAAAGCAGAATAAACAAAATAAGACTCATTGAAAGAAAATTGAAAGACATTTACACAATAATTCTGCAGCTTGTACCATAAGGTCTTAGAAAATTTTGAAGGAGTATTTATTTATATTAGTGCTAAAATACGACCCATGTACTACAAAGATCTGAATTAAAACTGCTAGATTTAATTCCTTTCATTAATTTTCTTTTTATTTTTGAGTAAGTTTAGATTTACACAAGAGTTCCAAAGATAGTACAGACTTCCCATAAATCCTTCACCCGGTTTCCCCTGATGTTAACATCTTACACAACTATTATGCATTTGTCAAAACAAGACATGAACATGGTCATTTCTGTTAACTAAACTCCAAACTTTATTTGGCTTTCACCACTCTTCCATTAGTGTTCTTTTTCTATTCCAGGATTCAATCCAGAATATTGTATTGTCTGCTTAGTCTCCTCTGGTCTGTAACAATTTCTTAGTCCTTTCTTGTTTTTCATTACCTTGATCACTGGTTACGTAAGGTAGTGTCTGCCAGGTCTCTTCCCTGGAAAGTTACTATCTTTCTCTTTCCATACTCTGTTCTCTGGAAGAGTATAGTCAGTAAGTCTATACTCAAGGGGAGGAGGGATTAAACTTCATCTCCTGGAGTGGGGATTATCTGTATGTATTAATTTCTTTAATTTGGGGAAGTTGTAATGAAAGGTTAGGTTTTTGTGTTTGTTGTTGTTGTTGTTAACACATCCCCTTTCTTCTAATAGGGCTAGAAGAACTAGTTTGGGACAACAGTCATTAGAATTCTATTAAAATTTCTTAATACACTAATCATTTATCCTCTTTTTAAAAAATTGACATAATAATTACACATATCTGTGGAGTACAATGTGATATTTCAATAGATGTATACATTGTATAGTGATTAAATCAGGACATTTGGCATATTTATCACTTCATATGTTTATCATTTCTTTGTGATGAGAACATTCAAAAATCCTTGTTCTAGTAATTTTGAAATATACACTATAATATTGTTAACTATAGTCTCCATACTGTGCAATAGAACACCAGAATTTATTTCTCCTATCTAACTGTAACTTTGTACCCGTTGACCAATCTCTTGATGCTTATCTAACTCGGAACTATTCCTCTGGAGTAGGAATAAAGAACCTTCTAGGAATATTGAACTATAGGGTCCTTAAAGGCGGTGCCTAGCTTTGCTTCTTGTGTCACTATCACCTACCCTGAAACCTGGCAAACTGAGATCATTAGAGACACCTTCATTTAATGCCAGTTAGAAAAATACAGAAACACAAGAGTTATATCTAGTAAAAGCAAGAGGAAGAGAACTGATATTTATTTGGAACTTAACCATGCCAGGAACAACATTATTGTATTTTCTATTGACAAGAGTCCTGTGAGGTAGCTATAATCTATTTTCAAGAAGAGGAAAACTAAAGCAATCAATCAGTCAATCTTAGAAAGGTTAAAATCATAATAGAACAAAATTTGAACTCAGCTCTTCATGATTTCTCAGTTCATTTGCTTTTCAGTATAAGTTGCCCTTCTGTGTGGGGTCTCTTATGTACACTTCCCTGTCTCTACCTCTTTATCTTCCTTTTAGTTTCTTCCTCTTTTTAAAAAATGTCTTTCTTTTCTTAAAATGATGTATTTTTAAAAATCTAGACATTAAGAGAGTGGATCCCACACATCGCTAGTGAAAATATAAATTGGTATAGTCTTTTGGGTAAAGATATGTATAATATATATATATATATACACACACACATACATACACACACACACACACACACACACACACACACACGTGTATATTGATGGTTCCTATAACTTTGTGGTGGAAAAACAAGAACTGAACACAAAGCTTATCAGTAGGTGAATGACCAAATGTCCTACATCCTTGATATCGAATATTATGCAGCCACTAGTAATTTATAAGCTGTATTGTTAAGTGAGAAATTATATAATTAAAGAAATTATAAAGTGATTTCTAAGCGGTATTGTTAAGTGAGAAATTATATATGTACTTTATATAGGTACATGTATAATGATTCCACTTTTTCAAAACAGTGACAGAATAACCCTATATGTGTTTTTATATGATTATAAAGCATGGATTTTTTAACAGTGTTCATGTGAGAGAGAGATAGTAAGAGAAGTATTAAGATTATGTTCCCATGTATTACGATGAGTCTGCACATGGGTATGCACAAAAGGATCCATGAAAGTATAGCCACCAACTAGAAATCTAGTCAACATGAATCCTGCTCTCTCTCTCTCTCCCCACCCAATCAGTCTCGAAGTTCTGGTGATTTTCAAGAGTTTCGCAAATGTTCTTCCTACTTTCCATCTCTTCTATTATTGCTTTATTTGTGATTTTTGCTTCAACTACTGAAACAGCCCCCTGACTAGTCCTCCTGCCTTGAGTCTTGTCCACCTCAAATCCACCAATGATTTACTTGCCAAAGTAGGCCTATCCAGGGATATCTAACACGTAAACTCTCTACTTAAAACTCTTTGTTGATGCCTTCTTACCTGCAATACAAAAGCCAGACCCCTTAGGGTGATCTAAAAAGCCTGGCAAAACTAGGGCTTGACCACTTCTGTCATTCCCCACCTTCCACATTTACTCTGGCAACTGCAGACTGCTAGTGGTTCTCCGTCTAGGCCATGGGGACTATCCTCAGGTCATTGCTTATGCTGTTACTCCGTTTGAAATCTCTTCACGTCTTTCCCTTCAGCTCCCCACCTCTCTCCCTTCCTCATTTATCCTTTCAAACTAATTTCTGGGGTCTCCCTGATCTCCCCTCAACCTCCAGCTAGGCTAAGCTGGGTGACTCTCCTGTATGGCTAAGCTGGGTGACTCTCCTGTATGGCTAAGCTGGGTGACTCTCCTGTATGCCTCTGTCTTGTACTTACCCTGTGTACTGTCATGAATTCTTTCTCACTTTCTCTTCTTTACTAAGCAAGGGCGGGAACTGACATTCTCGTCATTATAATTCTGGTACTTACCATAGTTCCTGGCGCTGTTTAGTTGCTCCACAATTGAATGCCAAGATGCTATCCCCTTGGCCCCCACATGCATGGATCTTTGAATCATAACCAAAAGTGATTTCACATTCAAACTTTAGAGATTGAAATGAATCATCTTCATATTTAGTAAGTGGAAAAAATGTTTCTTTTACATACCTCTAATACAAATAACTTAACAGGTTAAATGGGTGAGATAATAAGGCTGATACACTTTATTCATTGTTTAAATTTATATACATATTAAATTGATACATATGTTTTTAATAATTAATGTGCTATCATGGTATTTACACTGTAGCAATTAAAATCAAGGTAGCTTTGTTATCTAAATGATTATGGTGGGGATATAGTTATTTAGACTCTCAAGAGTAGAACTGCATAGTTATTTAAATACTGATTCTGTGGGTACAGATAGCTATGGTTGAAATAAGCGATATTTGGTTAATAATCTGCAATAAGTGAGGCTTAGTGCCTATGATGATGCCACACACTGGGAACCAACAAGTCCCAAAGAAATGTTAGTTTTGATATTTTCAGCTTGTTAGGCATTTTTAAAAATGACTCATATGTAGCTGAAAATTCTGTATTAATGACCAGCCACAGACCAGGGCAGTGGTTAGTTTGAGTTGAGTAATAGAATAGTATATTTTGGGGGCTAATTTTCAAAGTGTTTAGAAAGAGACATTTGACTTTTAAGTTAAGAGAACTGGAGTTGCTAATAAACACTGCAGAAAACAGAAATGTCTTCTGTCTGATTTAATGATTACAACACAAATTATACTCTTTCGGGCCAGGATATTACAGCTCATGTTTCTAAAAAGACTCTCTACATGTTAATTTTTCCACTATTACTAGTTTCACTTTAAAGAATAGCAGTTTGAAAGGTAAACTGTTCATAACATTGAACAGGGTAGAGTTTAGGTTTGTTACCATGAGTATTTTTGCTCCTTAATGCTATTTCAATCATTTTAATAGCAGTAATTTTGTTTTTTTTCAGCGGCATACTTCCCAGTTAAAAATATTTTTTATAATCACGATGAATTATGTAATATGTGCTTTGTTTTTTTCCTACTACAATTTTTCATAAAAAGGAGTTTATGGAAATTATAGACAGTAAAGTGATCATTACTATATTAACTGTGATTATAAACGGGTTGTTTTCAGGACAGATTTTAGTTCATGGTGAAGTGAATGTTTCTTTTTTGAAAACTTATGTAAAAGTCTGTTAAAGCTGGCTTTAGCTTTCACTTTAACCTGACAGCCATCCTAAATAATTTCTATGCAAATAATAGATTTTCATGTACAATTTCCAAATAGCATGCTTCTGTGGATATAATTGCATAATCAACTGCTAATGCAAATTATCATTCGGTGAAATTGTTTAAAGGGAGCAGTAACCACACAGTGGTTGATTTAATTTTTTTCAACTTACAGATTCTATAAGGGGACTATCTCTTTTTTCATTGGTTTTCCTTTCTATTGCTATGCCTTTTTGATTCCTTCTCCCCCAACTCCTATTCTTCAAAGCTCTACAAAAAAAGCATCCTATATGAAATAATGTTGAGGCTCACAATAAATTAGAAATAGTAAGGATAATTTGAAATAATAAAGAAGTTTCACCCTTTCCCATCTTCCTGCTCCCCAGCCCCAACCCTCACCCCCATGCCAGGATGACATACCTTTTTTTATATATTGGGCTGCTATTAAGATTATCTTTTCTCTCTTTCATAGTGATCTTGAGCCTGAATGGCTGGACAGTGTGCAGAAAAATGGAGAGCTGTTCTATTTGGAATTGAGTGAGGATGAAGAAGAAAGCCTCCTTCCTGAGACACCAACTGTGAACCATGTCAGGTTCAGTGAAAATGAGATTATCATTGAAGATGATTACAAAGAAAGAAAAAAGTATGAACCCAAACTCAAGCAGTTTACCAAAATTTTAAGAAGGAAAAGACTTTTACCCAAGCGCTGCAATAAAAAAAATAGCAATGACAATGGACCAGTATCCATTCTAAAGCATCAGTCCAATCAGAAGACAGGAGTCATTGTCCAACAACGGTACAAAGATGTGAATGTTTATGTAAACCCCAAAAAGCTAACTGTCATCAAAGCCAAAGAGCAGCTGAGGCTTCTGGAAGTGCTGGTTGGAATTATTCATCAGACCAAGTGGAGCTGGAGAAGAACTGGAAAGCAGGGTGATGGAGAGAGGCTTGTGGTCCATGGCCTGCTGCCAGGGGGATCTGCTATGAAGAGCGGTCAGGTACTCATTGGTAAGTGTTGCTGGTACACATCCATCCTTGTTTACGGAGATACACGATTAACGATGACACCTTGCGGGAAATGTGATAAAAACAATTATATACAGTCTCCACAGATAAAGAACTGATTAATGACATTTGGTACAGTAGAGAAATGGTTACACGTGGTACACTACAAGGCACAGTGTTCTTAAAATAACCAGTTCAGTGTGTTGAATATATGTGTGCCTTGTTCAGGCCAAGAAATAGCTTACCTAATTTTCAAGTTTTGAATTATATAATTTTATTTCATCTTGGTTATATTTGCTGACAAGAAAAATAAGTTGATCATAGAGTGATAATTTAGGTTTGAATGGCTATATCCAGTAACAGGATACAAAAATATATAATTTATGAATAAAAATACTTTTAAATTGTATGTTTGCACTTGAGTACACTAAGTTCTTGGAGTGGTTTTCAACTATTTCATTTGGCATATTTAGCAACAGTGGTGTTATACATAAATTTCCTTTTAAGGGCGTGTGTCATAAAATATATCTGTCATAAAATAGCCCACCAATTTTCAAGAAAAATAAACCCACAAGTTATTCTGAACATATATTAAGATGAACATTTTGTGTTGCTGATAAATTTTAAGCTGTCAGATACAATGTTTGAGTTAATAGCAATCTAATTACTTAAAGATAAATGATTCAAATTTGAGGATATATTATTACTAAAATTTAAAAGTAATAACAGTTCTTTTTTTTTTTTTTTTTTTTTTTTTTTTATTATACTTTAGGTTTTAGGGTACATGTGCACAATGTGCAGGTTTGTTACATATGTATCCATGTGCCATGTTGATTTCCTGCACCCATTAGCTCGTCATTTAGCATTAGGTATATCTCCTAATGCTGTCTCCGCCCCCCCGACCCCCCACCCCACAACAGTACCCGGAATGTGATGTTCCCCTTCCTGTGTCCATGAGTTCTCATTGTTCAATTCCCACCTATGAGTGAGAACATGCGGTGTTTGGTTTTTTGTCCTTGCGATAGTTTAAAAGTAATAACAGTTCTAAAAGCTGACAGTCTTTTAAGTTTATCTAGCATAAGAGGTTTAAATGAAGAACATTTACAGATACATTTACAAATGTTTCCAACTTTAAATCTGAATTTCATTTGTTTGTTCACTGATTTGACAATTTGTTTTTTTAGCATCTGCTAAGTGCCAGGAATACAAAGATTACTTTACTGATCCAATTATTTCTTGAAAGGAGCTATGTTTTAGTGGAAGAGATGGGTTACAGATAGGCAGGCAGCTCCTCACTGTCTGATAAGTGTCATCATAGGGGTTTACAAGGAGGATCATATGGAATCTTGTAGGAAGCGCATCTGTGGCAAAGCATGTGTTCCAGAATGATCTCAACAGGATCTGCACACTTTCTTAAAATGTAGTGTTGATACTCCTCCCACGGAGAGTTGTGCTCTGTGTCATTGAATCTGGGTGGGCTGGTGACTACAGCTTGATTGGTGCCATGTGACTTAAGAAGTTGGATCATAAAAGGTGATGCAGCTTCTGCCTGGTTAGTTTGGGGATACTTGCCCTTAGAACCCAGTCACCATTGTGTGAAGAGGTCAAGACACCAGTGGTCCAGCTGATAGTCCCAGCCGAAGCCCTCGCCACCAGATGTGAGTGAGAAGCCTTTAAGATGACTCCAGCCCCAACCACCATCTGGCTGTAACTGCATGAGGAATCCCAAGTGAGAACCACAGCTGACCCCAGTTAACCCCAGAACCAGGAGAGATGATAAATTATTGTTGTTGTTATATATTTTTTTATTTTATTTATTTATTTATTTATTTATTTATTTATTTATTTATTTTTGAGATGGAGTTTTGCTCTTATCGCCCAGGCTAGAGTGCAATGGCGCCATCTCAGCTCACTTCAACCTCCACCTCCCAGGTTCAAGCCATTCTCCTGCCTCAGCCTCCCGAGTAGTTGGGATTACAGGTACCCACCACCATGCCTGACTAATTTTTTTGTATTTTTTAATAGAGACGGAGTTTTACCATGTTGGTCAGGTTGGTCTTGAACTCCTGACCTCAGGTGATCCACCCGCCTCAGCCCCACAAAGTGCTGGGATTACAGGCGTGAGCCACTGTGCCTGGCCAGTTGTTGTTGTTTCAAGCCTCAAAATTATTTGGATAGGCCTGGCGTGGTGGCTCACACTTGTAATCCCAGTACTTTGGGAGGCCAAGGTGGGCAGATCACTTGAGGCCAGAAGTTTGAGACCAGCCTGGCCAACATGGCAAGACCCCGTGTCTACTAAAAAATACAAAACTTAGCTGGGCCTTGTGGTGCATGCCTGTAATCTCAGCTACTGGAGAGGCTGGGGCATGAGAATCACTTGAACCTGGGAGGCAGAGGTTGCAATGAGCCAAGATTGTACCACCGCACTGCAGCCTGGGGAACACAGTGAGACTCTGTCTCAAAAAAAAAAAATTTTTTTTGGATGACTTATTATGCAACAATAGATGACTGGAACAGGGGATAATATATACTTAAATTCCCTTGGGTCCTCTACTTTCCTTCTTCTGAAATGATAGGATAGAACTAAATATCTCTACGGTTTGTTCTTTTAGTTCTGTAAAAGGAGCCAGAATTCATTTAACATGCCCCACTTTCAGTGGTATTTCCTGTAAGTTGTTAGTTAGATCTTGAGGGCTATCAAACATATTTTATAGGTGGTCTGTGTGCTTCCATCAGGAACAACATATTATCTGCTGTTTTTCTTTTTGTGATATTAACAGTTATTGATGATCATTGCCTAGATCCATTAATTCATTAAGGGACTGCAAAATGGTGGTATTCCAGTTCTGTCAGTCTTTCTTGATATTTCAGTTAGACTACTTTCATAAAAAGAAGCTCCCCCTCACCTCTGTTTGGTAACCTTGACATATGGTTCAGACAGGAAAGGCAGGATAAATATCTGATTTTTCTTCATTTAACAGTTTTCACGAAAACAAGCTGGTACCATTATTCAAGGACTTCTAGAATGGTAGGTTGGGAGGGGCCTTAATTCTCTCTAGTTTAGTGCCCACATATTATAGACGAGGGGTTGAGATTAAAACTCAAAAAAAAAACAACAAAATTTATTGTTAGTAAATGCATTGGCAGAAAACATTGAGTTTTGAATGTATAAAATGGCAGTATAGTAACTGCTTTTCAAAAACCAGATTCCCTTTCCCCGAAGTCAAATTTGGCTTAATTTAAAGGATCAATTTAAATTCACAATTTGATCTCATTTCTCTGTCCCATACATACGTGCCACTCCTTCTATCCATAAATCCCCACCTCTAACAAGCAAGGCTGATTTATTTTTTTCCTAACTGACCTCCAGATATGCCTTGTATGTCCATCTTTGCTTTTTAGCATTCATGGTTCCTTTTTTGGTGCATCACAAAGATTGCTTTGTATTATTAGGCTAGTGCATTCATCTTCTATTGCTGCCGTGACAAATTACCACAAACTTAGTGGTTTAAAACAATACAGATTTATCATCTTGCAATAACGTAGGACAGAAATCTAAAATGGGTCTTCTTGTATGAAAATCAAGGTGTCCACAGGGCTACATTCCTTTTGGAGGCTCCAGGGAAGAATCCCATTCCTTGGTCAGCTTTCAGAGGCTATCTGCATTCTTTGGCTTGTGGTCCTGTCCTCCATCTTCAAAGCCAGCAGCATAGCATCTTCCAGTCTTTCTCATGCTGACCCTGACACTTCTGCCTTCCTGCTATAAAGAACTTTATCTTTACCTAACTGACGATCACTCGGATAATCCAGGACAGTCTTCCAGTCTTTTAAGTTAATTACAACTGCAAAGTCCTTCTTGCTGTGTAAGGTAGCATATTCAGAGATTTCAGGGATTGAAACATAGACATCTTTGGGGGGACAACTATGCTGCCTACCACAGTGGGGGGTTTTTTGGCAAAATATGAGTTTTTTTTCTTTTTGCGATAGTAATAATATACCTTCATTTTAGACAATTTAGAAAATACAGTTAAGCAAAGAAGAAAAATTCCATATACCCAAAGACAACATTTTGATATATATCCTCCCCTTTTCCTACATTTATATACAATAATTTTTTGTCAAAAATAATTTAAGTTGTATATTCATTTTATATATAGTATAAACACCGCAGTAAACAAACTTTTGCATATATATTTTCACAGCCCTTGGTGCCTTATGTAGTAGCCCTTTAGTATACACATGTTGTTTGATGTTAAGTATATACTGAGAAGTTGATGGCTTTTCTCACATAATTTAACTTTACATTGAGGAACTGTGATAAACTGATCTCTTTTTAAAATATTTTATTTGGTTCTTAAATATATCTCTTAATAAAAATTTTCTCTTATTTCTACCCAGGCCATTTCTTATTTAACAATGCAAACCAATCATGTAATTCATTCCCTTTTAGCCTTTGAAATGGGACAGATCATATTAATGACTACCGTGTACTCACGGAGAAAGACCTTTCCTGGAGTTTAGGATGTCCACTGCAAAGGTGTGATGTCCAGGAAGCCAGCCATCTCTGAGTCACTTCACAGAAGTGTTCAGAAACACTAGAGGAAAACAAATGTCCGGGAGAATGAGACGTGGATATAATATTTATTTCATAGAATGGGAAAATTTTCTACTAAACATTTAAAAATATTGGGTATACTACACTTGCTTTCAAATTTTATTTTCATATATTTTTATGATGAACCATCTCCTCGTTTTAGAGGTTTGTTAGACTTGATAATTTTAGATAATACTCCCTATAACACTCAGCTACAGGAATGTATTCATTAGGATTTGGAGAAAAAAGTCATTTGGCACATCATCCAATGGAGTTTTAGTTTAAAGTAACAAATTTAAAATGGTTTTACTATTTCTGTGCCCTGAGGATAACAAACTATAGACAACAGAACTAATCATTAGGGTAGTCCAAAAGTGGTTTCATTTTACATTGACACAGCTATACTGTGTCCATCATTCCTTTATTTTTTTTTAAATCACTACAGCTGTAAGTAATTTGATATAGTACTCTTGTGTAATCTCTTATATAGGAGAAATTAAACAGGCATCTCGTTGTGTTTTTTTTTTTTTCCGAGTGGACTTCAAGTTGAAAGTTTATTTTAGTCTGCAAGTTCTTAATTTTAAGAAAAGTTTGTCTGAAGTGCTGTAATGGTTAACCATCATAACGACCTGGTGCCCATGCTTGCAAAACTCTCATCTGAGTTGTATCTCTTGAGCAGCTAAACCTAGTTCAAGCCTTCACAGTTGGCCTAAGAAACTACTCCTGCTTACTCTGCACTTAACCCCATCTCATTCAATAGAGTATCAAGGAGAGGAAGGAAAAAAAGGAGGAATAGCAGTACCTACAGTGGCAACATTTTCATCTGTTTGCCAACCCTACAGATGGCCAAGTGATGCCTAATAATGGGTTGCCTTAAAGGAAAGGAACTCTGAACTTAGGGAACACCAATCTTTTATAAAGAACAGTTATTAATAATAAGATATTGAGCACAGCATTGACCTTATTATACCATTCAGTAAACAAGCTTGACCTTTGCTCAGGATGGAAACACCATCTCTGTTGTCCAAGGCTGTTCATTACACGAACGTCTTTGAAAAGAGTCTAGAACAAAGACTTTCAATGCCTCGGCTTGTAAGATGTACAGAAACATGAGACTTATGAAGAATTATCTACCAACACGATTCTACATATACAGGTTGAGTACTTCTTCAAAATACCTGGGACCAGAAGTGCTTCCGATTTTTTTTTTGAATATTGCATTATACTTACCTGTTGAGCGTCCCAAATCTGACAATCCCAAATCCAAAATGCTCCAATGAGCATTTCCTTTGAGGGTCAGGTTGGTGCTCAAAAAGTTTTGGATTTTGGAGCATTTTGGATTTTCAATTTTTGGATCTGGGATACTTAACCTGTATAACATGTTTATTATCCATCTTCCCCAAAGAATATTAAGCTCCCTGAGAGTAGAAATTTTGTCTTTGTTCAATTCTTTGTCTCTAGTGCTTAGAATAGTGCCTGGCACACAGTAAGTGCTCAGTAAATATTTGTTAAATGAATGGATGAATATGAATTATTTCATCAATTTCCTAATAATATATTTAGGAATGATAAGAAAAATAACTTTGGTATGTCTATATTTCTATTAATATAGCTAACTGGTATTTTGATAGTATAATTATATTCTGAAAGTAAATTTCCATTTTAACACTGATATTTATTTTATTATCAGATTTGGAAAACATACACATTTCTTTTAAAGTACATGGAAAAGGAAATTTTTACCAAACATGCACTGTATTTTGATATGATTGGGGTCTTTGAAGCAAAGAACTGTGTGTAGACATAGATCAGTAACAGAAGTGAATACCATAGTATATTGTGTTATGATGTGCCACATGGATTTAATTAGAATTTCAGCTGGGTTTTTTTTGTTTTGTTTTGTTTTTACTGTGGGTCTAAGTGGTTAGATTCAATTTTGTCAAGTACGGTATTTGGTTCATGCTACAAATTTTCCATTTGTTTTTGGGTTTACATAATTCTCCCAATTGTATCAAGAATAAAAATATTTATTTTTTTAAATATTCATAGGTTGTATTATTTATGGTGCAATAATGGGCAGTATTATAGATCAAGAAGAGTAAAGTTAGGAGATTAGCCCTGCCACCAGTAAGCTCTATAAACTTGGACAAGTTCCTGCTTGTCTGTACCACATTTCTCACTGTACTTTGAGGAGGTCAGAGTAGCTGTTTAATGTTCCAATTCTAGACCTCTATGGTTTTTAGATATTCATAAAACTATCTTTTATTGTTATTCTGGTTTCAGGTGATGTCCTTGTTGCTGTGAATGATGTTGATGTTACTACTGAAAACATTGAGAGAGTTCTGTCTTGCATTCCTGGACCTATGCAGGTATAGACATTCTTTTTCTATATTTTATGATGTTACATAAAATAAATATATCGTGCACTATTTTCCTTTTTAAGCTTCTGAAAAGTATCATGTATAATGGATGAGTTACACTGATACTTGCCTATTTAAGAAAATTTAGCTCTTGCTAATACTATTAGCTTTTGGAGATTATTCTAAAAAGAGAGAAAAATATCTACAAGTAAAATTCTACATAAAGCAGTAACAGCAACAGTAATGAAAACATACATAATTGCAAACTTGCCATTATAACTACCATATATGCTTGTGACAATCTAGTTCCTAGAAGAGTCGTTTTAAATAGTCATGGAGTTTTCTGTTCTCTGACTTACTAAGATCACTGTTGCTATAATGTTTTTTTTTCCAATGTGATTTTATTTTAAAAACAAATCATACAAGTTTCTTGATTTTTTTTTGTTATTTAATTAAGCTTTTCTCCTGGACTTTTGTTTGGCTACTTAACGAATTATTTTTCAATCCTTGTAGATAGAAATAAATTTATTTTATAAAAAGTCATTTCGATACCCTAAACATTGACATTGTGTATCGTAGATGATGTTTTTCAGTTATTAGGGGTATTTTGCAAGTGCTATACCTTTTGGTAACAGAGTATACCATGAATACTCTGTTCTAGATAGCATCAGGAATTAGCGTTCTCTTTTTGGGGGGATAGGGAAGATGATATGCTTTATATGGGTTAGAGCAGGGGTCCTCAAACCCTGGGCCATGGACTGGTAGTGGTTCGTGGCCTGTTGGGAACTGGACTCCACAGCAGGAAGTGAGCAGTGGGCAAGTGAGCAAAGTTTCATCTGTATTTACAGCTGCTCCCCATCGCTCACATTAGCGTCTGAGCTCCACCTCCTGTTAGATCAGGGGTGGCATTAGATTCTCCTAGGAGCACGAACCCTATTATGATCTGTGCATGTAAGGAAGGGATCTAGGTTGTATGCTCCTTATGAGAATCTAATGCCTGATGATTTGTCACTGTCTCCCATCACCCCCAGATGGGACCATCTAGTTGCAGGAAAACAAATTCAGGGTTCCCACTGATTCTACATTATGGTGAGTTGTATAATTATTTCATTATATATTACAATGTATTATAATAATAATAGAAATAAAGTGCACAATAAATGTAATGTGCTTGAATCATCCCAAAACCATCCCCCAACCCTGGTCTGTGGAAAAATAGTCTTGCATGAAACCAGGCCCTGGTGCCAAAAAGGCTGGAGACTGGTGGGACAGAGGACCCATCAGGCAGTGAGAGGATGAAGTCGTTTTTGGATTGATCAGGTTGAAGAATAGAATCCCTGATAAATCAGAATCTCAGCTGCATCTGATTTGAGATTCTGAAATAATAAGGCACATGATGAAAATCCTTATTTTCTGGGAAACAAGATTTCCCTAATGCCCATTTATTTGTTTTAAACATACTTTGTATGCACATGTTTGTGTGCGCATGCACACACACACACACAGATGCTCTGTAAATTTAGCTATCTTTGGAAATGTAAAATGAAAGTGCTGGGATAACTATGGTAGCTGAGACCAGCAATGCCTAGGAATGGATAGCGAGATGTAGATGGAGATGGGGTGGTGTTTGAAATAGTAACAATCAGGGGGACATCAGCCAGCCATGATGCTAGAGTAGGTTGTACTGTTACCCACTTTAGTCACTAGATGTGGGGAGGTCCAAGGGAGGGTACTAGGGTACTTCAGGGTGCTCAGACAGCAGCTACTTATTGATTAGTGGTGAAGAACTGCAGTATTTTAACAAGTGAGTCAGCTTCCTCCAAGTCGAGTATTATCCCTGAGTGAGGGATCCCCTTTTCTTGCCTATGTTGGTTGCAGGTGTGCTTCCAGTATTGCCAGAGTTCAATCATGTCTATTCTTTCTTCAAAAATATGAAAAGTTATGTTTACAGCAGAACCACATTATACTTATATTTAATTAACCTTTGCAAATTCAACTGTGCACACTTAGCAGAAGAAAAAGGGAGAGAAAGAAATTAGGATTTAAATACTTTGGACCAGTTCCATCCACAATTAACCCATCCTTGTTAAACACGCAAGAGGAGTCAGGTATACATTTATTGTATACACGATTTCTATTAGTATGAAATAATTATACAACTCACCATAATGTAGAATCAGTGGGAGCCCTGAGCTTGCTTTCCTGCAGCTAGATGGTCCCATCTGGGAGTGACAGGAGACAGTGACAGATTATCACGCATTAGATTATCATAAGGAGTGCACAACCTAGATCCCCCACATGCGCAGTTCACAACAGGTTTTGTGCTCCTGGGAGAATCTAATGTCACCACTGATCTGACAGGAGGTAGAGCTCAGGCAATAATGTGAATGATGGGGAGTGGCTATAAATATGGATGAAGCTTCGCTCACTGACGACTCGCCTCCTGCTATGCCACCTGGTTCCTAATAGTTCTGGTACCTGTCCGTGGCCTGGAGGTTGAGGACCCCTGGTGTAAGAAGATGCCCTTGTCCTTAGGAGATACCTGCTGAAGTACTTAGGGACAATGTATTAAAATACCTGCAAATAATTTGCAGGTTCAGCCAAGAAACTTAAAAAATACATATAGAGAAGGGAGGAGTATGGAAGGAAAGGAAAGGAAGACCAGAGAGAAGAGACAAAATGAAGCAAATGTGACAAAATGTGAACAATAGTGCCATTAGATGTGGCATTATGAGCAATCATGGTTCTCTTCTTACAACTTTTCTGTAGTTTTAAAATTTCTAAAATAAAATGTTGATTTAAAAAAGAGCTTTTCGAAATTTTAAATAACAAGAACAAAGGTGCAAATACCCATCTAATTGCTGACTTTTGTGACCCTGATCCGTTTCTGCAGCTCTGTGCTCTCATTTATTTAACAGGTACATAATCATGCATGTAGTACATCATCTCCTCCCATCTTTATCCGGGAGCTTGGGTCCAAATTTTGCAGATGACCAAGACTGATTTCATTTAGTACTGGGCCATATCTGGCTTTGTTAGAGCTTTGGAGGAACCTAACTCCTTTTCTAGGAGAACAGCCTGAAGATTATTAGTCTTGGACTCTTCTCTCTCAGTTAGTTCTTAGGCCTAAAGGAGGGGCCAAAGCCTTCTTAAAGGAGATGATTCTTGAGTGGAATGTTTTAACTTTTATTATTTCCTTGTTACACAGAAATGATACATATACTGTGGAAAAATTAGAAAACAAACTAGTAAAATTTTTAAAATATTTGTAAATCTATTCTCAGAACCCAGAAGTAACCATTTATATCAACATTTTAAAGTGCAGGACTTACATGCAAATCAAATTTGCATTTTAGGAATATATCACTCTGGATGGGGGAGGCATATGCAAGACGGGAGGTCAGGAAACCAGGTGGTTGGGTTTGCAGTAGTCCAAAAGAGAGATGATAAAGGCGTGAGCCTTTATTGACCAGGATAGAGGAGGAGGAGATTAGATTTAAGATAGAGAGGAAGAAAAGAGGACAATACTTTCTACAGGAGAGAGAGAAGTCCAAGAAGCCTTCCAAGTTTTGTCTTGAGTCACTCAGTGAGGTGGCCCAAGAAGAGAAGAGGATGGAGGAGAGATAATCTGCTGAGCCAGTCAGACTCGATTCCCTCAGAATTTTGACTAAGGAATATTGAAAGCATCTGCCAGCTGTTAGCCAACAGGGAAAGGACGAGACATGCAGAGAGTAGTGTAGATGATGGGAGAGATGGTGCAGACTGAAGCAGAGGTGAGAGACTGGTCAGCTTCCACAGCCGCTGCAGATTCTGACAGCTTACCCAGGTCCCATCTGTGAAGAGGATGGTAGCTAAAGGGGAATCAGAGGATTTCTTTATTTGGTAGATTATTTCTTTGTTTGGAAATAGGATGAGCTAAAGACTGAAGTAGAAAGAAAAGACAAAGCGACAAGACTTTGGAAGCGATGTGTCATAGAGAATGCGTCCTTGGGTCTGAGGAAAGGCTGGGCAAACCGCACAAAGAAGAGGGACATAGGACACGAAGGATCCTGAACCTTGCACCAGGTTAAAGTCTCACCGAGTAATAAGAGAAAACCCTTTATAAGAAGCTTCATGTAAACTCACTTACATTAAGTATCATTTAATAAAAGTTTTTCCCTTTAAAACACATAATATCCCTAATATTTATGTATATCAACTCGTTTTTCAAAATAGCACTTAACTGTTAATTTGGTTATCCGTCTCACCCCTTACCATTTTATCAAAGCAACCAGATTTCCTGACATTTGTAGCTACTTAACATGTAAGCTTTTAAAAATGTCTTTTTAAAGTATAATTTTATTTATATTATGGAGCCAACTTTACTTAAATCAGAAGAATAATGGCTGAAATAGTTCCTTAAGGAATTTTAATGGATGGTTCGGTGGTGTGTGTTTTTGTTTGAGTTTTTGTTGTGGTGAGACAAAAAGGTCCTTGCACCACAGAAAAGAAATGATGTTGTTTGCCAAGTATAACAGTAGTTTTCAAGTATGTTGTTTTTCACCAAGCATAGCAAACCAATCTTAAATTTGAGGTTGTTGCTGCTGCCTGAAGAAAATTGGTGAATTTTTAAGTCTATTTTTGGTAGATTTAAAAATTTCCCTTTTTTTATTTTTGGTAGGTTGCATCCCATCTTTTGACCTCTCCACCCATAAGAATCTCAACTGGGAAAGATGCCTTCCCTGTTCTGAGCTGTGTTTCTTTCTCTGAGGACCCACTTTCTCATCACCACTGCTTATGCACAACTCTCATAGACACTCCAGCTTCATCTCTGTGACACCTGCTTCCCTAGGATGTGACTCATCTCATGCTCCCTCTGATCTGATTTCTCCCCGTCTGTACCACTCACACATCTCCACTCAGAGCTCCTTCCTAAAGCCCAATGCCAGGGGACAATCTTCAGAGCTCCCATCTATGTGTCACAAAGTCTGTACTCAGGAATTCCCCAGAGTTCTCAAATTTCCAGGGAACACCACCAGAGGCTCCCATATACTTTCTTTTGGGTACTCCTAAATCCTCATGCTCAGATAAAGGAATTTGGGGTAGATACCCAGTAGTGGGGTTGCTGGATCTAATAATAGATCTGCTTTTAGTTCTTTTAGAAGTCTTCATACTGTTTTCCATAGAGGTTGTACTAATTTACATTCCCACCAGCAGGGCATAAGCGTTCCCTTTTTACCACGTCTGCTCCATCTATTGTTTTTTGACTTTTTAATAATGTCCATTCTGGTTGGGGTAAGGTGGTAGGTACCTCATTTTATTTTAACTTGCATTTCCCTGATGATTAGTCATGTTGAGCATTTTTTCATGTTTGTTGACCATTTGTATATCTTCTTTTGAGAAATGTGTATTCAAGTCATTGGCCCACTTTTTAATGAGATTACTTTTTTCTTGCTGATTAGAGTTCTTTAGAGATTCTGAATATTAGTTTTTTGTCAGATGCATAGTTTGCAACTATTTTCTCCCATCCTGTAGGTTGTTTACTCTGTTGATTATTTCTTTTGCTGTGCAAAAGCTTTTTAGTTTAATTGGGTCCCATTTATTTATTTTCATTTTTGTTGCATTTGCTTTTGGAGTCTTAGTCATAAATTCTTTACCTATGCCAGTGTCCAAAGAGTACGTTTTCTTCTGG
Source organism: Hylobates moloch (assembly GCF_009828535.3). Lineage (NCBI taxonomy): Eukaryota > Metazoa > Chordata > Mammalia > Primates > Hylobatidae > Hylobates > Hylobates moloch. The sequence continues at coordinate 119,546,722 of NW_026652278.1, forward strand.
AATTGCTATGGTTTCAGGTCTTAGATTTAAGTCTTTAATCCATCTTAAGTTAATTTTTGTATACGATGAGAGACAGAGTTTCATTCTTCTATGTGTGGCTATCCAATTTTGGTGCTTCTTTGAAATGAATGAGTTATCTTTGACCAGTTGGTATCTAGACAAATATTTCCTTTTCCAAGGATAGGTAATTTTAATACTTCATCCCTAAGTACTTTGGCATGTACCTCCTAAGAATAAGGGCATCCTCTTACACCAGGGGTCCCCAACCCCCAGGCCACAGACCAGTACCAGAACCATTAGGTAATTGAGAAGTGGAGGCTACCTTTCCATACTTGTGGAAAATGGCCACATTCTGGGCTCTTACCAATCTTGACATCAGGCCATGAAATTAAAACTGTCTTGATAAAATTGATAATCTTCTTAGAGCCATGTTGGTCTAAGATCCAGCATGTTGATAGCGTTTACTCTCCTTGGCCTTTGTTTTAAAGAACCAGAAAGAATGTCTGAGAGAAGAATATTTGAAATACCACCTTATTTGGAAGGGGAGTTAACTTTGGTTGTGTGAAGTCACTCTTAGTGCTGAATCTCTTCCTTCTGTCTTCCCAGATGAGCCAGTGCTGTCAGCATTCATATTGTGGTGTTACTCTTTTTGCACTATCAGATCATACTAATGTCTGGTTTTTGGTGGCCTTTCTTATTTTTATAGTCAGCAATTTAGACTACAATGATTATGTTTAATTAAATGAATTTTTATACAGAACATTATACATTCTTATTCAATAAATATTTGTGGTAATATGTGTCAGACACTCTCCTAGGAGCCGAAGATACAAATATAAATAGAATACACAGCCCCAGCCATCAGGAGCCCTCACTCTAGGATGATTTATATATACTGTACATACCTGGGTGTATGTACATGCACAGATCCTTCATTGTGAAAACTGCAGCTGATATTCCCTTGTTGAAGAGTCAACACATTGTTTTAATTTTTAAAGGTGAAACTGACATTTGAAAATGCATATGCTGTGAAAAAGGAGACATCCCACCCAAGACAGAAAAAGACACAGTCGAACACAAGTGATTTAGTCAAGCTTCTCTGGGGAGAAGAGGTTGAAGGTATCCAGCAGAGCAGCCTAAACACTCCTCATATCATTATGTATCTCACGCTACAGCTCAACTCAGAAACCTCAAAGGAAGAGGTGAGTGTCCTCAAAAGTCCAAAGGAAAAAGTAAGGACCTTTTATCGTATTCCCAGTAAATAGTGAGTATATTTGATTTAAGGAAGAGACAAAAATGAATTAACTGTTGTTCTTTAAAATTGTGTATCTAATACTCTGTTATAGATATGAATATTTCATACCACAAATGTTTTTAAAATGAAAACAAATTATTCAGTTATTTCTGTAGGAAAAGAAAAAAGAGGAAGGTATCGTTGCAATATCTTTTAACTTAGAAGCTAAGGTCTTTTTAGGTTTTTTTGATGTGTTTCACTGAAGTATTACTTATACATAATAAAATTCAACAGTTTTAAGTGTACAATTTGATGAGTTTTGACAAATATATTACACTTTTGTAACCAGTATCACAATCATGATATGGGACATTTTTATCACCTCAAAAAATTTCCTCTGTGCCCTGTTATAATCAATCCCCTCCTGCTATTAATAGCTTTTAATGCAGGGGGATGTAGCATTAACTTTCTTACATAGGTTGTAAATAGTTTTTATGTTTTACTTATTTTTTTCAAATTCATTTTCAATGTTTATTGAATACCTACTTTTTGTCTAGCATAATATCAGATATTGGGTATTTTTATTTGCAGGTAAAGGAAATAATCCTAGTAAAGATAGTAAAATGTTTAAGTTCACATAGCTAGTAACTGACAATTTCGATTTAAGCTGAGATGTTTCCAAATTCTGTGCACTTTCTTTGATACCAGGTTACCTTTCAACATCAATGTTTTGAGGCTGTTGTTTTGTTCAAGTTTTATCTTTTATTATAAAAGGTTTCTTGTCTGCTTTGCCTATTCATAATTAAGAAAGATATAGAAATCTCCCCCTCTGATGAGGATTTGTCCATTTTTCCCTCCAGTTCTAAATATTTATGCTTTATATATTTTGAGACAATTTTGTTAGGTGCATTAATGTTTAGAATTATTAAATCTTCCTGGAGAAAACTGAACTTTTTGACATCATGATATGATCCTCTCCACCCTAGTTTGTTTCTGTCTTAAAGTCCTTTTTTAACATTAACGTTTTAAAAATAATATTTAATATCATAGAGCTTTATTTTGTAAGTATTTGAATTTTTTTTCTTTCTTTTTCTCAGTCTGTGTCCTTATGTATTTGACATCTCTTTTACACACAGCCTATTTCCAATATGGCAGTGTCTGTCTTCTAACAGACAAACTCAGTGAGTCCATTTATAGAGATTACTGATATATTTGAATTCATTTCTGCTATCTTCTTTAAAAATTTCTACTGGAACTGCTTTTTCTGTGATATTTTTCTTAACTATTTTTTCGTTGCTTGTATCGTTATTCTTGCTATATACTCTTTCTGTTTTTTAAATGATTACACTTAAAATTTTATCATGATATTTGTCTCAACAGATTCTAAAGTGAAACACTATTTTAACCCCTTTTCAAATAATTCAGAGCCTTTAATACACCTTAGCTTCAGTTACCCTTCCTTTACTCGTGCTATTGTCATCAATATTTTAGTGCTATCTCTTTTCTCCCTCATCTATAATTATACAACTACTACTTATTATTATTACATTTTATACACCATAAAATTTATAAATTAAGTATATATTATATAATACATAAATGATATTATAAAATTTATAAATATAATTATATATTATATATATGTTTGTTTTTAATATAAATATTCTATATTTCATACAGCTGTACCTAATTTAAATTTACAATTGTGCCTTATTTTTTCTTTACTCACCATCCTCTTACATTGGAAACTGTCCTTATTGGATCATTATTTTCTTCCTAAAACATATATTTTAAACATTTCTTTTTAGTGAATGTGTGTTGGTGATCAATTCTTTTTGTTGTTATTTATCTGATGATGTCTTCTTTTACCCCTTCCTGAAAGGTAGCTTGATAATTCTAGATTTTATTCATCTGGGTAGGCTACTTGCTATAACAAACAATCCTAATGTCTCAGTGGCTTAACATGATGAAAGTTTAGATCTCATTTCATTTAACTATTCCTGGTCATGTGGCTCAGTGACTCTAGCCTTTCTTCTAGTGTTCCTATTATTCCCAAGGGCTTAGGAGTCCTCCGTTAGATCCTTTGCATCTAGCTGGCCAATGAGAGAAGAGAGAAGCCAGGCTGTATCACACGGGACATTTTGGAGACCTGACTTGAAAGAAGTAACATCATTTCTGCTCATGTTCCATTGGGTAGAATTAGTCACATGGTCTATCCATATGCAAGGAAGTTAAGAAATGTAGCCTTCTTGTGTGGCCAGGAAGAAGATCAATTGAATACATGGGATTGCTTGTGACACCTAAGTAGATAGTTATTTTCTCTAATCTATTTGAAGATAGTATCCCTTTGTCTTTTGACCTCCATTATTGCTGTTAAGAAATCTACTGTCAGTCTGTCATTCCTTTGTAAGGAATGTGCCTTTTCTAGTGTTTGTTCAGCTTTTTACTCCTGTGCCCAAACTGTTGTTTAATCTCTCCATTGTGTTTTCTATTTAAGCAATTATGTATTTATTTTTAGAAGTTTCTGAAAAGTGTTTAATCAGCATTTCAAATCTGCCGTGATATTCCTGGTGATCTCTTGTTGCTTGCTCGTCTTTGTGACTCTATACTTGTAGACTCTATTCTGTATCTGCCCATTCTACTAGCTCTAGTCCTGAGAGGATTCTCACTTGTAATGGCTTGCCTTCTTATGTCCTTGGGGATCTTTGACTAAACTTATTGCTTGATGTTATCTTTGGGAGTCTTGTCATTCTAATGAGGGGATGCTCTCCTCCAGAGATAATTTGTTTCTTCTGCTTTTGCCACTGACCTACGATATTTCAGCCTTACTTGAGGGTATGGGCTTAACACAGTGGTACTAGGCTCAGCTCACCTACCTTGTTCCTAGCCCAGTACTCAGTGTCCTGACGGAAGCTGTCGTGGGAATCAGCCCTCAGGACAGCCCTGCTTCTGTCTTTCTGCCCACCACTCAACACTCCCAGCAGAGGCCCTAACTTGCTCTGCAATAGTGGAGGAGATTGGAAGGTTTTCCTTGGAAACCTCTCTGCTTCTTCTTGCATGTCAGCAATTTGACAAGTATGTTCTGGCCATGGATCTGGTTTTACAGCGCAAGGGTCTCTCAGAGCATCTAGTCAAACATAATGCTTTGAACAGAAGTGAGATTTAAAATGTTTTTAACTAATCTGTATCTCTTTCTTTTTGAAATCCTTCCAGTCTGTATTCTCAATGCTAACGCTATTTTATCCAAAAGGATGCATTTCCGTGTGTTGCTTCATATATCAAAATTTAATGAATAATCAAAATGGCAGAGAAGAAATTTACTTAGACACATTTTTGTTATTTTCTGTGTTCTGAAAAATACATACAGACCTAGAGTTAATAATTCTAATTTTTTGTGTGTAGTACTGATCCTTTATATTTTTAAAACAAATGAAATATTTAAGCATTTGTTATATAAAACATACAACAAATTTCCGGGATGATAACATCCTGAATCTTTCTAAGTCATTTTGGAGTAAGATACTGCTAAGACCTTTTGTCATCCTTGCCTTTCTTTCCATGGGAAAGTGTGTAGATGTTTCTCAAAAGAACAGGTTTCTGTCTGTTGCCAGCCCTGTATCAACATTGTAATTAAGAGAGGCTTTTATTCTCATTGAAAGAGTGGAAGCTGCTGCAAATGCATGCTACTAATAAGTGCTTAAAAATACAGCTAATTAAATTGGTTTGGAACCGTAGAGCTTGCCAGGTCTTTAACAGTGAGGCTTTTATGACTGGAATAGAGACCTTCTCAAATGACCTTTTTTAACTGGTATGGCTTAATTTATAACAAAATGTCATAAGGTCATTTTGTTTTCTGTGAGTTACATATTTAATAAAAGCTTATCTTCTTCAGGCTACAAGATTTCAAAATGTAAAGACCATAGGCTTGGAGATTTTGAAAAACTATTCAAAGAGTATATGGGGTTTTTTTTTGTTTAAAGTAGTGTATGGTATTTTGGCTAAATGTAATAAAATTATTTATTGGCCAAGATTTAAATATATTAAGTAGAAAACAGAAGATCTTAACTGATATTTAACTTAATTTCTAGATATAAAATAATGTTTTATAACTTTTTTACACTAGAATTACTGCAATAAAATTTTAGTTGTTAGGCAGAGTGTATTTGGCCAGCATATTCTATAGCAATTTGCATATATTGAATGTGCTTACTAAGTATAAAAAGCAGATGTCTCCAATTTATTTATATTTGTCATAATGTAAAAGTTGGCAAGACATGGAGACCATATCATGTAATTATTTATTGTATAGCGAGACCACAGCAAGATATATAATACTCTTTAGAGAGATGGAGAACCAGAGAAAATACATGATACTATTTAAGGAGTTTGGCTTTTCAATAGTGGCAATATTAATATTTATGGATACAGTCATTAAACAGGGCAACTGGAAGCCACTGAATTCTTCATGGTTCCTATCTTAACATTTTCATTTTGCCTGCTTTTAATTTTCCTTGTGAGAGAAATAAATGTTGCTTTAAGTAACAACAAAAAATGAGATACAGAATGGTTCATCTCTTTGTATGAAAGTATTAGCACAATGCACATCCTAATTTTGAAGTTTGTCATTTTCTTTCGTAAAAACTATCTGTTTCCTGGGACATGCTCTTCTTGAAAATAGAAAAATATAAGGCATTTTGTGAATTATCTTGTTCGTCTAGTATTTTCCATGATTTAAAATAAAATATGCTCGTTTAAAGTTTGAATTCAATTTAGTTTGTGGTATACACAGTGTCTCTAATTTGACAAATAAGATTTTATAATATTGTGACACTTTTTTCTTATTATCTATTTTATAATTTAGTTCTATATTCTCACTTTGTAAGTTTAATTGCTGTCTTGGCTTGGATTTAATGATTTCACCAAAAATGTTGAATACTGTCTTTTAAAAAATAATATAAAGGTAATTAAATTTAAAGACTCCTAATAGTTATTTGTGGTACCTGTGTAGCTATGTAACCACAGGAGATGAGAATAACTGTATAGTATTAACAAAGTATAATAAAATATTAGTATTATAAATTATTATTAAAGAGATTAAAGTTTAAAATTGTTTTAAATGAATTGTAGTTTAAATTAATCAGTATCCTACTTAGTATATTATTTGTTATGATGACTAATTTTGGCAGTCTCTAACTTATTTTCAAATGTAGTATTTTACATGCTAGTTAATGTGTTAAAATTCCAAGCATAGTTCTCCCCTTGTGTTTGAACAAAACTCCCACTGAAGCTGAAAGGATTCATTTTTTGTTCTTTTCTTAATGCAAAGTTTGAACTTGCCCTGACAAAGATAATGGTTGGAAAATTGGGTGGTTTGATCATTTGTTTCATTTAACAGCAGGAAATTCTTTATCATTATCCAATGTCTGAAGCATCTCAGAAACTTAAAAGTGTGAGAGGGATTTTTCTCACACTCTGTGACATGCTGGAAAACGTAACTGGGACACAAGTTACTAGGTAATAATTTTTATTTAGCTTTAATTCTGTTTTTTTCAAGTTCTTTTATTTCACCCTGACAAATAAAATGCTAAGACAAGTATCTGGTATACAAATATACTTGTATCTACAATGTATGTATTATATACATTATAGTCTATAATGTATGTATTATATACATTATAGACTATAATGTATGTATATACACGTATATATCTATACATTATAGATAGCGAGCTCTGAAGAATGTCTGCAGATTTTTGCTTCATCTAAGTTATTTCTACCAGTCATCTATTTGAAGTGTAGATTCTCAACACAGCTGTAGATCTGGGTGTTTTGGCACATTTTAAATAACAGTTGGGCCTATATTTATTATTCTTTCATGAAGGTGTATCTTTTAAGCATGGCATTATTATGAATCTCAGCTTTTTCATGTTTCTGTCTTGATCGTTAACTTCCTAGGCAATACCTTTATGGCAAACAGAATTGGCAAGAATGACTGAACACCAAAATTGGTCATATAGTTAGGACATATTCTGTTCTTACAACAATGATAGAAAAATACAGATTGTTCTTTAGGAGGGCTATTCATAATCTGTGAATTTTCCTACCCTTCCACCCTTCAAAATCTCCAATGTCTGTTATTCCACACTCTATGTCCATGTGTACACATTATTTAGCTCCCATTTGTCCCTTTAATCTAACTTGATTTAGGTTAAAGGCTTAAAAGTAAGACTTGACACTGTAAAAATGCTAGAGGAAAACCTAGGAAAAATGCTTCTGGACATTGGCCTAGGCAAATAATTCATGACTAAGACCTCAAAAGCAAATGCAGCAAAACCAAAAATAGACAAATAGGATAGATGCATTCATCATCAGTGCCATTACTCAATGATGGATGAGCAAAATTGATGTCAAATAATTTTATATTTCGAACTCTTAATATAGTCAGTTATAGAGTCAAATACCCATTCCATTGATTTATTAAGCCCTGATGTTGAAATGCCATAGTTAATTTATGTGAGGAAGAGGCTCAAAGCTTTTAGGTTTTGTGTTTTTTTTTTTCATAAAAGAAATCTAAGAATTATAAACAATTTTTCTTCCTTAATATTTCAACAATTTTAGACTTTATAAAGAGATTAAAGTTTAAAACTGTTTTAAATGAATTGTAGTTTAAATTAATCAGTATCCTACTTAGTATATTATTTGTTATGATGACTAATTTTGGCAGTCTCTAACTTATTTTCAAATGTAGTATTTTACATGCTAGTTATAAAAAGAAATTTTATCTCAAATTTCAACAGCCTCCATAATACTGAGAAAATATCAAGTTGGATTTTCTAGGCTTTAACTTTTTTTCCCCATATTCAGGTAGAAATGACATTTCTATGATTTTAAAAGAGGTAGAATCTACAAGGCAATAGAAAGAAGAATTTTATGTTTTAACTAATTAAAAGTCATGTTTAACTATGTGACTTTAATATAGTGTATATACAAACTGTTTATTTTCAATACAGTAGTACTGGAGGCTCTATTTAGTTGATAAATTTGGGTTCATAAAAGCATATTACAGGCCTCTTTTTATTTTTTAAAAATCTTTATTGAGATATAGTACATAAGTGATACAATTCACCCATCTGAAGTGCATGTGTAATCCTAAAATTGGTATGGAACCAAAAAAGAGCCTGAATAGCCAAAGCAGTCCTCAGCAAAAAGAACAAAACTTGGAGGCATCACATCACCTGACTTCAAATTATACTACAAGGCTATAGTAACCCAAAACACCATGGTACTGGTATAAAAATAGACACACAGATCAATGGAACAGAATAGAGAACACAGAAATAAAGCCACATGTCTATAGCCAATTGATCTTTGACAGAGTTGACAAAAATATACACTGGAGAAAGCACACCCTATTCAATAAATGGTGCTGGGAAAGTTGGATAGCCATATGCAAAAGAATGAAACTGAACCCATCTCTCACCATATACAAAAATGAACTCAAGTTAGATTAAAGACTTAAGTGTAATGCCTGACACTATAAAAATGCTAGAAGAAAACTAGGAAACACTCTTCTGGACATTGGCCTAGGCAAATAATTCATTAGTAAGACCTCAAAAGCAAATGCAACAAAACCAAAAAATAGGTAAGTAGGACTTAATTAAACTAAAAAGTTTCTACACAGCAAAAGAAATAGTCCAGAGTCAATAGATAGCTTGCAGAATGAGAGAAAATATTTTCAAATTGCACATCCACCAACTAATATCCAGAATCTATATAAGGAACTCAGACAACTCAACAAGAAAACAACAAATAACCCCATTAAAAAGTGGGCAAAGGACATGAACAGACATTTTTTAAAAGAAGACATACAAATGGATAACATGCATATGAAAAAATGCTCATCACTAATCATCAGAGAAATGCAAATTAAAAGCACAATGAGATAACATCTTACACCAGTCAGAATGGCTATTATTAAAAGGTCAAAAAATAACAGATGCTGGTGAGGATGCAGAGAAAAGGGAATGCTTATACAGTGCTGGTGGAATTGTAAATGAGTACAACCTCTACAGAAAACAGTATGGATATTTCTCAAAAAACTAAAAATAGAACTACAATTTGATCCAGTAACCCCATGACTGGGTATATACCCAAAGGATAAGAAACCATTATATCAAAAAGATACCTGCACTCATATATTTATGAGTGCTATTCACAATAGCAAAGATAATGGAATCAATCTAAGCATCCATCAACAGATGACTGGATAAAGAAAATGTCGTGTATGTATATACGATGGAATAAAAAAGAACAAATAAATAAATGGAATAAATTAAATAAATAAATGGAATAAATAACAGAGAATGAAATCATGTCATTTGCAGCAATGTAGATAGAACTGGAGGCCATTATCTTAAGTGAAACAACTCAAACAGAAAGTCAGATATTACATATTCTCACTTATAAGTGGGGGCTAAATAATGTATACACACATATGTAGAGTGTAAAATAACAGACACTGGAGATTTTGAAGGGCGAGAGAGGAGTCAGAAATGAGAAACTACTTAATGGATACAATGTACACTCCTCAGGTGATGGTTACACTAAAAGTCCAGACCACCACCATACAGCATCCATCTATTAAAACTGTACTTGTACCCCCTAAATATATACAAATAAATAAATTTTAAAGTGTACAAGTAAATGCTTTTTGGTGTATTCACAGATATGCGCAACCCTCATCAAAGTCCATTTTAAAACATTTTTCTCACCTCAGAAAGAAACCCTATACCCTTTAGCTCAGCGAGCCCAACCCCTGGGCAACTGCTAATCTACTTTCCATTCCTATAGATAACCCTGTTCTGGATATTACATATGAATGGAATCATTTAATGTGTGGCTCTTTGTGACTGGCTTCTTTCATTTAGTATAAGGAGGTGCATTTCATTTAGCATAAGGAGGTGCATTCCTCCTTTTCAGTCTTATTAGAAAGAAAATTTAAGTTTCTCTGTGCGGTGCTGCTTTTTTTTTTTTTTTGCCTTTATTTTTTCTACTGTAAAGAATAGATGTTATTTCACCTAATATTTAGATTTTGTTATTAACCATGAGATACGGGTTAAATGTGGAAAGCAGTAAATACAGCTAGAAAAACTTTTCTGAGAAGGTAATAAATATGAAAATTATTTTAGGGGTTCCTTAGCAATGTGTGTATCTTTTGTTGCATAAACACTTTTTAAACTATAGTAATATTAGTATACTAGAAGAGGCTGATATTTGTCTAAAAGTGTATGCATTTCTAAAAGTATTAAGGCAAAAGCAATGTTCTCTGTGAAAAAATTCATTTTATAATTTATATTTTAAATTCCACACACTTAAGTTCTCTATATTATCATAGTTCATTATTATATCTCTTTTTGGAACATATTTAAAATTTTAAAACTTCACTGAAGTATAATGAAGTAAACTGAACATATGTAAAATGTATAATTTGATTAGTTTTCACATAGGTGTATACCCTGAAACTATCAACACAGTGAATACATTCATCACCCCAAAAGTTTCCTTGAGAACACATTTAAATCTGACTTACATTTTGGTTACTTGTTTATATATTCATGTCCCATACTGATTGTCATCTCAGCTGGGACTACATCTTCCTTTCTTTAGCAAATCATCTTCATAAATAGGCAGTCACAAAATATTTGTTAAATTAACCAACTGAGATGAAGCTTTCTTTTTGTTTTGTTTTGTTTTGTTTTGTTTTGTTTTGTTTTGTTTTTGAGACAGGGCCTCGCTTTGTCACCCATGCTGGAGTGCATTGGTGCAAGCATGGCTCACCGCAGCCTTGACCTCCCAGCCTCAAGTGATCTTCCCATCTCAGTCCCCACCCCTAGGGACTACAGGACCACTCCACTATGCCCAGCTAATTTTTTTCTTTTTTTAAGAGATGGGATCTTACTTTGTTCCCCAGGCTGGTCTCAAACTCCTGGGCTCAAGTGATCTTCCCACTTTAGCTTCCCTTAAGTGCTGGGATTATAGGTATGATCCACTGCACCCAGTTTTGAAGCTTTCTTTTGAGAAAAAAAATTATATTTAGTCACTTAATGTTAGCAAGAGAATTTCAACTTTTTTTTTTTTTTCTATAATGGGTCTACTTTTGTTTGGCCTAGAGTTTTCTTTTTTCTTTTTTTGAGATAGAGTCTCACTGTGTCACCTAGGCTGGAGTGCAGTGGCACAATCTTGGCTCACTGCAACCTCTGCCTCCCGGGTTCAAGCACTTCTCGTACCTCAGCCTCCCGAGTAGCCGGGATCACAGGCATGCACCACCCCACCAGGCTATCTTTTGTAATTTTAGTAGAGACAGAGTTTTGCCATGTTGGCCAGGCTGTTCTCGAACTCCTGACCTCAAGAGATCCATCTGCCTTGGTCTCCCAAAGTGCTGGGATCATAGGTGTGAGCCACCACGCCCAGCGTGGCCTACAGTTTTCTGTTTTGTTTTTTTTTAACATGTTGGAGTATATTTTTACTGTCATATAATTCCTTGCGTTTTTTGTGTGACAGATATATGAAAAGAAATCTACTTATTAAGTATGTAGTTCTTAAATCATGCCATATGCAATCTTTTATGAATTATACTTACAATTTTATGACATTTAAAGATACTCTAACCTTGTTTTGAATTTATCGTTTCTTAGCTCATCCCTCCTTTTAAATGGAAAACAAATTCATGTGGCTTATTGGAAAGAATCTGACAAGTTGTTGCTAATTGGCCTGCCTGCTGAAGAGTAAGTTGAGGTTTTTGCTTACCTTAAGATCATTTCAAAATAATGTTAACTTTTGTTTTGTTAAAATTATTACATTTTTGTCAAAAGACAAACTCCTTGAACAGTTTTACAGTTTAAAGATCTATTGCACTAGTAAAATAGTTACCTGTGTTCGTTTGGTATGAATAATGCAGAAAGGTGCCATGAAGCCTCAGCTGGGCCAATCAGTAAGGGTGGGGCTGTCAATACACTTGCTTCTTTTGTGGTCAGTAGAGAGGTGGCTGAGAGATGAACTCTGCCTCTGCTTAAATTTTTGACAATATTGTGATTTGGATTTTGCGCACTTACAATTTTTTACTGTTGGAGGTTTTGGAGAATTAAGGGTCAGCAGAAGGGTATTTTGCCCTGATGTTGAGCATCTTTGACAAAATAAGGTATATGTAACTCTAAAGTGACTTCTCTAATGGTACATCTTATATTATCATGGTCTCCCTCTTAACTTTTTTGTGAGTATTTTGAAGTATACATTATTTTAATAGTTGGAGGTAAAAGCAGGATTGACATTATAATAAACTGACCTTGTGCTCCAGGGACTGCATTAGGTACTTTACATTTATTAAACTCATTTAATCTTCAAAATCACTTCCAGACATACTTAGTGATTATTGGCTCCATTTTACATATGAGGAAAGTAAAATCAAAAGAGGGTTCAGTAACTTGCCAAAGCTCGCATAATCAGCAAGAGGCAGGATTGGAAATTGAATGAGGGTCTGTCTGAATTCTTTCTACAACATTGATTCCCTAATGTCATAGGACATTGAAAACTAAGGGAGAAATAGACTACAAGTATGGAGAATGGCCCTAAAGAGATGGACTTAACTACTATTATAATAGTGTTACGTTAATGTTCAATGGTTTTTAAAACTTGTAATTTAGACTTTTGCCTACTTTAAAAGGTATTCAGACAACTTTTATTAAGTAATTAAACACACTTTAGTTTTCTCCTTTGGTCTGTAGAATCATAGCATATGGTCTACAAAATAGGAATCAAATATCAAAATAAATACTATAATATGTGATGGATACAACTTCAGAAGAATACCAATTGAGATAAATTTTCTCTTGATGTTGCTTCAAGCTTCCCAGGAAAGAAAAAGATGTACCAGAAAGATGCATTATCTAGCCAATATGAATGTGAATATGACTATTTTTTATTACTAATGAATTTGTTAACCGGATTTCCTTCATTATATAGCAGTGTATTCATTTTTTATTGCTGTGTAACAAATTGTTCCCAAAAACATAGGGGTAATTTAAACTTAAATAGTAAACATTTATTAACAGAAAGGTGTTTTCATGGTTCAGGAATCCAGGAGTAACCTAGCAGGTAGTTCTGCCTCAAGGTCTTTTCTTGAAGTTACAGTCCAGTGTTGGCCAGGGATGGGCTTATCTGAAAGCTTTAACTGGAGCTGGAGAATCTGCTTCCAAAGTGGCTTACACACATGGCCATTGTCAGTTTCTTGCCACATGGACCTCTCCATGTAGCTGCTTGGGTATCCTCATAACATGTCAACTGGCTTCCTCCAAAGTGGCGAGCCGAAAGACGGAAAGAGGAGGATGCTACAAGACCTTTTGTGGCTTAGCCTTAGAAGTGATACACTGCCATTTCCACAATATTTGTCATTTCCACCATTCTGTTTGTTAGAATTGAGTTACTAAGCTCAGCCCACACTCATGGGGAGAGGAATTAAGCCTCACTTCTTGAGGGGAAGAGTATCAAAGAATTTGTGGACCTATTTTACCATCACAAACAGGAATTCCAAAGATGGCTACAGTGAAAAATATCAAAATGATTATGTTTTGAAGGTAACTTTAATTTTGGACAGAAAGAAATATAATCTACCATAAATGTGGGGTTCAAATCTTTTAACATGGGGGGATAATGGCAATGTGACATATACTAGATGAGGGCACTCTTTAACCAGCCACACAAGAGAAAAATGTGTGTTTTTCTGTCTAAAATAGGATACTGAACCCTTCTCAGAGACTGTCCTTTGGGTTTGGATTATGAGGAACAAAGGAGTTGTTTAGAAAGTATGGGTCTACAGCCAGGCAGTGGCTCACACCTGTAATCCTAGCACTTTGGGAGGCCAAGGCTGACGGATTGCTTGAGCTCAGGAGTTCAAGACCAGCCTAGGTAACATGGTGAAACCCCGCCTCTACAGAAAATACAAAAATTAGCCAGGCATGGTGGCATGCACCTGTAGTCCCAGCTACTTGGGAGGCTGAGGTAGGAGGATTGCTTGGGCCTTGGAGGCAGAGGTTGCAGTTAGCTGTGATGCTGCCACTGTACTCCAGCCTGGGTGACAGAGCAAGACAGTCTCAAAAAAAAAAAAAAAAGAAAAGAAATAAATTATGGGTTTACAAGGATTGGAGAACATCCAGAATGAGATGATTTAGGATGTAGCAGCAGAGTAAAACATGTCTCTTTAAGACTTTTGTAGCAGCCCAAAAGGCAAAAGAGAAGAAAGAAAATACAGTGGTAAGATAAAGGTAGCATAGGCAGTTAGAGGGAGGAAAGGCAGACCTGGATAAGGAACTGAGCAAAGGCTGTTCAACCACACTCTGATGACACCAGCCGAATCAGCTAGGCAGAGACAGTTTCCAGGTGAGGTTGTATCCTGAAGCCAACAAAGGACTGTCACTGCTGAGCTCTGGACCAAGGTTGTGCCACATGAGGGATGCTCTAGCCAATTTCTCAATCTTTATTAATCAGGGTGGGGGAAGGGAGACCATCTTCCCTAAATATTTATGTCATTCCTATTCTAAAGAACTTGGCTTGATAAGTTAGAATTAATTTGAAGATCCCCTTTATTCTCTTTCCTGAGCTTCCAGTGAAAAGTAAGCTTGAGCCATCTCTTTACCCTTCTCTTAAATGCTCACACCAACCCTCTGTTCCAGATTATTTTCCCTCTTCTATCTCATATCACATAACTAAAAGATAGGTAGTATTATTCAAACTTGGAAATAGAGTATTGAGAGATCACGCATAAGCACCTCTTCAGTGTCAACTTACATGTCTTCGTGTCACCAACATTTTGCACGTGCTTTGTAATTGAACTCACAGCCCTGGGATTTTCTCCTCATCAATCTCAGTGCCATAGACTGCGTGTTTCCCTCCTCACCTCTATGCCTTTTATAAGCAGGGTGAGAAAAGTGCTGTCCCACAGAATTTAGGGTGGGGCACATGATCGAGGGACATGTGTTTTCAGATGGGAAGATCACATTCCCGTGATGGCTGCAGTGAATAGTGGAAACCTAACCAGGAGGACGGTGTGGGGTAGTGGGAGAATAACTTTGGGTCTAAGAAGATGAGTGCTCACCAGCAGGCTCTACTCCCTTTCTACCCTTGCAGAAATTATGTAATTTCTTGGACTTCTGTTTACTCATTTGTATAATGGGAATAATAAGAGCTACCTTATAAAATTCTTACAAGGCTTCAATGAGAAAATATAAGTCCATTTCTTTATTTCCTTTCTCCTACTTTCTTCCCATTCTCCATTTCAATTAAGAGTGTGTTTTTGTCACAGGATTTGGAGGCCCAGTTGATATGTGGGTAATACTAAAAAGTGTCAAGAATTTAGCATTTCTTTTTATGGGCCCAGGTCTTGTAAAAACTAGTTTATTTGCATTAATTTTATTTAATCCTCAGAATCAATCTGAGAAGGGCTTGGTGACTATTGGCCTCATTTTACAGATGAAGAAACTGAACTTTAGAGAGAGTTACATGATTTACAAATAAATGGTATTATAAAATCCCTGTTAGATTCATGCTGGAACTAAATCTAGAATAAAGTGATCAATGGTCACCGAAAGCGACCGTTTTATACAGCTTTACTCAGAGTTGACACACATACTTTTCACATTCCGTATGTGTAAAATTCAAGGATGATCTGCTTCTTTTAGATAAATGTCATTTGATTATGTTGTAAATTAATACGCGTAATTTTTCTTTTTTAGAGTTCCTCTTCCTCGGCTAAGGAACATGATAGAAAATGTCATCCAAACCTTAAAATTTATGTATGGTTCTTTAGATAGGTAAGTACTTCTTCAAATTGAATCTCAAGTTTTAATTATGTGATTCTAAGTCACCTTTTGCATTTAAGACCATTTCTTGCTTGACAGGTTAGTTATTTGTCTCCTTTTCTCCTCCTCCCCTCTTTCCTCCTCCTCTTCCTCCTCCTCCTTCTTCCTTCTCCTCCTCTTCCTTCCCCTCCTCTTCCTTCCCCCTTTCTCTTTCCTTATTCCTCCACCTCCTTCTTTTTCTCCTTCCTCTTCTTATTTTCTCCTCTTTTATTACTGGCTTTTATGTTACAACAGTAGACAGTTTTTCATTTGATTCATTTCCTTTTTTTTTTTTCCTTTTTGGTCTCATATATGACTTTAGTGAAATTTCTTAGTGAA
Organism: Hylobates moloch; assembly: GCF_009828535.3. Taxonomy (NCBI): domain Eukaryota; kingdom Metazoa; phylum Chordata; class Mammalia; order Primates; family Hylobatidae; genus Hylobates; species Hylobates moloch. Next base: position 119,563,183 of record NW_026652278.1, read on the forward strand.
TTAGTGATATAACCACAACTGTGTCCTGATTTGATATATTTCTGTAGGGGCAAATGTAAGAGTATTTCTTCATAACAGATACAGACAAGAGAAAGACTTAAAATACATTTTTGTGTTTTTCTTTGCTTATAAGACCATCAAATTCACTATCCTGAAATATGCTTCTTTCTCAAAAAAATTACTTTAGTAAAAAATTTATGCACTATTATTTAAAAAGACATACAGTAGAGATGGTATTGACTGGTTTTGTTTGTGTCCTTCCATATATTTTCTATACAATAAAAATATACATACTCCCTTTTTAATAAAAATATGCTATTATGCATATTTTTCTGCTTCTTGCTTTTTTAACCTTCTTGATTGGAAGGCAGAAATTTGAGGTAACATTTAACATTTGAACACATGAAATTGGGTATGGGAAATCGATTTTTCTCTTAGTGACTTTTGTTCTTGTATTGCTGAGGGCTAAAATGGTATCTTTATGTTTAAAGCCTTAGGAGTATATCAATACAAAAATCTAAAGGCAGTTTATGCATTTTTCCAAACCATAGTGATATCAGCTCTCTGTTTATCTATAGTGGATCTTTGTTCTCATTGTTCTCACAGTATCATGAAGGAATTTTCTGTGATTGTGTCATCTGGGAAAATTATCTAGTTTGCAGTGTTCTCTAGAGGAACCACTGAGGAGGTACATCCCTGTCAAACCTGATTGCTTACCAACATTTTCCAAATGAGTGAGCTACAAAGAGCTGGGCATCCATAAATAGTGCTTTTACCTCTTACTAATAAGGAAATTTTTAACCAATGAAGAGTAAGAATGTGGTTATGAACTGCCTGTTTAAGTTTACTCAACAGAAGCAAACTTTGCCATATTTTGCCCTAATTGAAGCTTTCTGTTTTCATAAAACCGGAGATTATCAAAGATTAAATTTTTGCAATGAGTTTCATACATGAAAATAGTCCATTGGAGTTGTCCTACAAATTCCATTAGAGTAGACTGGGGACAGAGAGACCTAATTTCTCTTTCATCTTGAAATTTATCTTCCATTGATAGTGGAAGTATCTTTTTGATGGCAGCAAATTTAACTCTTCTACTTCAAGTGAGAATTTAAAGAGCAAACCACAATAATAAATGTGAAGATCCATTGAGTTCTTAAAACCAAGAAGCACAGTGAATCCAGGATGTTATTAATAGACATTTTGTAAAAATTTTTTATAACAACTTTTTTTCTGATTATGAAAGATATTAAGGGCCAACTGTGAAAAATTACAAAAAGACCAAAAAGTGTAGAGACTTAATTATCTTTTTAAAGTTGTGAGCTGGTTAATTCTCTATGAGCCACAGAAAGCTGACTATATACTAACAGTTTAGTGTTGTGACCAAATTAAAGCTATAACAATTTCCTTCACCATTCCCAACTAATTCATCAGCAAGTCGTGATCAGTCTGTCTTCAAAATCTCCAATCTGTCCATTTCTCTTTATCTTTACTATTGCCCTGTCCAGCCACTGCTATCTCTCACACACTACAGTAGCCTCCTAACTGGTCTCCTTCCCTTCATTCTTGCCACTTGAACTAATTTTCATATAGCAATTAGCATGATCTTTCTACATTATTATCTGGCTCCTACCTACCCCTCTGACTTGAGATATCAAACCACGCGTGCCTCCTCTGCACTGTATTGCAAACACCCTGGCAAAGCTTTTCCCCAGTCCAGGGCTTTTGTACTTTTTCTTCTTGCTGGATCTTTCTGACATTGGAATATCAGCTCAAATGCCCTTTCTCAGAGATTCTTCTCTAGCCATTCAACCTAAAATAGCGAACCTGTCACACCACTCATTCACATTGTGCTATTTTCTGCATAGTCCTTTATAGGAATTCATGTTTTTTACTGTTTGTTCATTTGCTGTCTTTCTCCATTAGAACATAAGCTTCATGGGAGCTCATTGTCTTTTGTCTTGATATTTTTACTGCCATACCTCCAGCAATGAGAATAGTGCCTGGAATGTAGTAGTCACTCAAATATTTGTTGGATGAATCAGCAAATATTATTTTGATATGCCAATAGCATATGTACCTGCTATTTTGTCATTCAGTGAGCTGTTCCAATAAATGCTTGCAGTCAATGCTGTGTTACTTTTATATGGCTAAAACCAAGTATTTCGGTTTTTTCTGTCATTTTGTTTTTTGAGTTCTTTGATGTTATACCTTCAGTAGTAAAGAGGGGAGGAAATAACTTATGCTTATTATGTACTTACTGTTTACCAGTAAATAATAAGCATAATAAGAACTTATGCTTGTTATGTTCTAGGCATTCTGCACGTGAGCTAGATTGTATTAACCCTATTTTTACAGAGTTGGAAACCAAAGTTAGAGAAAGGTTAGGTGATTTGCCTGTGATAGCTACCTAGAAAGAGCTGTGATAAGCCAGATCTGTTCTATTGCAAAGTCCAAAATCTCTTTATCATTCCACGTTGCCTGAAAGATTTCAGGAGTTGTAAATGGTGAAAAGATAGTCAGAGGTAAAAACAACCTACGTTTTTTACAAAAAGGGTACTTCAGCCCTTTCTGTTATAAATATGTCACTTGTGTTAGCGCTGTGGTTCTTCCATAGAGCCATCTACTCGACACACTTGAGAGTAGGTTTTAGAGTAAAAAGTATGGACAGGGTGAATTCCTTTACACAATCCGTCAGTAACATTCTAGCAGTTATTCTACTGAAGGAAGAGAGGGGTGAGGAAGATAGCCTATGTAGTTGGGAAAGATCCATTTCCCTTAGGAGCACACAAAAAATGACCACCATTTCCATATGTTGTTCTAACTTACAGCTCTTATTTCTCCAGTGCCTTTTGCCAGATTGAGAATGTTCCTCGTTTGGATCATTTTTTTAACTTGTTCTTTCAAAGAGCACTTCAGCCTGCGAAACTGCATTCCAGTGCCAGTCCCAGTGCTCAGCAGTACGATGCTTCCAGTGCAGTACTTTTAGACAACCTCCCTGGAGTCCGGTGGCTCACACTTCCACTGGAAATCAAGGTAATCTTAGGTATTATAAAGAAGAACCAGAACCAGTTGCTTTATTATAATCTTGTATCTTCTCTTTTTTTCGTAGACTTTTTGTTGTTTTTGGAATTACGGTTAAAAGTTAAAGAGGCAATTGGTTGACAAAGTAGGAGGTCTAGTGCAATAAACCCAGAAAGAGAAATTATTCTTTACAAGTAGAAATTAGCTCTCTCCTCTTACTTTTAAATTTAAGCTTTGTCCAAGCTGGGACTACTTTTCAGAAATCGTAATTAAATGGTGTGTCTTACTTTGGAATTTTGTGACTTTGATTTTATAATGTAAGGTTATCAAGTTAGAATTATGTTTCTGTACAAAAAAAAAAAAAGTGGATGACATGATTGACTAACAGTATTCTCAGTTAAAATACAAAGTCCACTCTACCAAAATCTTTTTTTACATGAACATAAGTGATTAGCTTTTGGCTTGTCCCATGTATCGCATACCAATAGTAAGACTGTGTGACAGTTAAGAATTATCAATATGATTTTAGTTATATCTGTAAACCTAGAATAACTTTATTATTGAATGATTGACAAGATTATTTCAGACATTTTCATCAATGTAGATCACCATATAATCTATTTAGTTACAGCATTTGTATTAGTATTAAATGAGGCATTATGCCATAGCCACTTCTCTGCTCATGAAGAAACCTAGGCTATGTTACAGAAGAAACCTAATTCAAGTTCCTACTCTTCATAAGACTCTACAATGTATGATTAAATAAATGCCTTTTTGACAGCTTAATAGTTATTTAAATTGATGTATCAATCACTTTGCTCAGTTTCCTCATTTGTAAAATGGAGGAAATAATAGTCCCTACTTCATGGAAGAGTTATGAGTTATTACATGTGAAGTATTTAGAATTGTGCCTGGCACATTGTAGTTGTAGTTATGGGAGCATTATCATACAATTACTATTTGAAAGGAGATGAGGTGTTAGAGCATGTTCAAAAGATGCTTTGCTTTCTGGTATTTTTTTTGTCCTTAGCTCTATCAACTGCCTGATCTTTTGATATTTCAAAACAATAATTACCTTTTCTTTCTTTCTTTCTTTCTTTCTTTCTTTCTTTCTTTCTTTCTTTTTTCTTTCTTTCTTTCTTTCTTTCTTTCTTTCTTTCTTTCTTTCTTTCTCTTTCTTTCTTTTTCTTTTCTTTCTTTCTTTCTTTTTTTTTTTTGAGACAGGGTTTCGCTTTGTCACCCCAGCTGGAGTGGGAGTGCAGTGGCGTGATCATAGCTCACTGCAGCCTCCACATCCCAGGCTCAGGTGATCTTCCCACCTCAGCCTCTCAAGTAGCTGGGACTACACATGCACACCACCATGCCTGGCTAATTTTTGTATTTTTAGTAGAGACCAGGTTTCTCCATGTTTGCCAGGCTGGTCTCGAACTCCTGAGCTCAAGCAGTCTACCCGCCTCAGTCTCCTAGAGTGCTAGATTACAGGCATGAGCCATGGCACCTGGCCTACCATTTTCTTAAATTGTATAAAAAACTAGGCCGGGCGCGGTGGCTCACGCTTGTAATCCCAGCACTTTGGGAGGCCGAGGCGGGCGGATCACGAGGTCAGGAGATCGAGACCACGGTGAAACCCCGTCTCTACTAAAAATACAAAAAATTAGCCGGGCGTGGTGGCGGGCGCCTGTAGTCCCAGCTACTTGGAGAGGCTGAGGCAGGAGAATGGCGTGAACCCGGGAGGCGGAGCTTGCAGTGAGCCAAGATCGCGCCACTGCACTCCAGCCTGGGCAACAGAGCGAGACTCCGTCTCAAAAACAAACAAACAAACAAACAAACAAACAAAAAACTAAAAAGTATGAGATATATAATTCTACCTAATGTTTTCATAAGAATATATGAGCATTGGCTGGGCATGGTGGCTCATGCCTGTAATCCTCATGCTTTGGGAGACTGAGGTGGGAGGATCACTTGAGGCCAAGAGTTCAAGACCAGCCTGGACAACATAGGGAGACCCTGTCTCCACAAAAACTTTAAACATTAGCAGAGCATGCTGGCACATACCTGTATTCCAGCTACTCAGTAAGCTGAGGTGGGAGGATTACTTGAGCCCAGGAGTTGGGCTCCCCACTCAATCACAGTTGCGGTGAGCTATGATTGCACCACTGTACTACAGTGGGGCAACAGAGTGAGACCCTATCTCAGGAAAGGAAAGGAAAAGGAAAAAGAAGAGGGAAAAGGGAAGAGAAAAGGAAAAAGGAAAGGAAAGGAGAAAGAAAGGAGAAAGGAAAGGGGGAGGGAAGAGGGAAGGGAAGGGAAGGGAAGGATATAAGTGTTCAATATAGATAGAAACATAGAAAGTAACTAGATAACTTTACCTTTAAAAGAGAAAGACCCTGGTTCCAAAGACTGTCTCATGCCCATTCTGGGGTTTTTTATCCCCAGTCACAGGGCCCATGCCCACTTCATGAGTCAGAAGGTACCATCTCGTGAGGCCTGCCATTCTACCTGGCCATTACCTAGGTTCTTGCCCCTCTGTCAGAATTTCTTCATTAAAGAAACCTCTTCCCTCAAAATATATAGTCCCTTTTTTCTGTGATAATAGAGGTACTTAATGTTTTAGGGGCAGTGTGTTTTGAATTTAGATACATTAAGATTAAATATTATCTTCCCTCGAAGAAGTTTAAGATGTTCTAAAATATTGTCTATTTGGGGCTTACAGATTCCACATGAAGGCTACCTCTTTTTCATTGAGATTTTTGTTAATTTAGCATATATTTCATTAAAAGATTTATATGGTTTTCTTTATTTCACCCTAAAAGAATATCAAATTAAGAAATCACATTTTCTTAATCCAGTCTATCATTGTTGGACATTTGGGTTGGTTCCAAGTCTTTGCTATTGTGAATAGTGCCGCAGTAAACATACGTGTGCGTGTGTCTTTATAGCAGCATGATTTATAGTCCTTTGGGTATATACCCAGTAATGGGATGGCTGGGTCAAATGGTATTTCTAGTTCTAGATCCCTGAGGAATCGCCACACTGACTTCCACAATGGCTGAACTAGTTTACAGTCCCACCAACAGTGTAAAAGTGTTCCTATTTCTCTACATTCTCTCCAGCACCTGTTGTTTCCTGACTTTTTAATGATGGCCATTCCAACTGGTGTGAGATGGTATCTCATTGTGGTTTTGATTTGCATTTCTCTGATGGCCAGTAATGATGAGCATTTTTTCATGTGTCTTTTGGCTGCATAAATGTCTTCTTTTGAGTGTCTGTTCATGTCCTTCCCCCACTTTTTGATGGGGTTATTTTTTTCTTGTAAATTTGTTTGAGTTCACTGTAGATTCTGGATATTAGCCCTTTGTCAGATGAGTAGGTTGCGAAAATTTTCTCCCGTTTTGTAGGTTGCCTGTTCACTCTGATGGTAGTTTCTTTTGCTGTGCAGAAGCTCTTTAGTTTAATGACATCCCATTCGTCAATTTTGGCTTTTGTTGCCATTGCTTTTGGTGTTTTAGACATGAAGTCCTTGCCCATGCCTATGTCCTGAATGGTAATGCCTAGAAAATGTGGCACATATACACCATGGAATACTATGCAGCCATAAAAAATGATGAGTTCATGTCCTTTGTAGGGACATGGATGAAACTGGAAATCATCATTCTCAGTAAACTATTGCAAGGACAAAAAACCAAACACCGCATGTTCTCACTCATAGGTGGGAATTGAACAATGAGAACACATGGACACAGGAAGGGGAACATCACACTCCGGGGACTGTTGTGGGGTGGGGGAAGGGGGGAGGGATAGCATTAGGAGATATAACTAATGCTAAATGATGAGTTAATGGGTGCAGCACACCAACATGGCACATGGATACATATGTAACAAACCTGCACATTGTGCACATATACCCTAAAACTTAAAGTACAATAAAAAAAAAAAAGAAATCACTGTGTGAATTCTGGTATATAGTTTTAATTCATTGCCTTAAACCATAGCTATTGCTTATCTTGCCAATGCTTTGGCTGCTTTTATCTTTGTTACATCTAACACTACTGTGTGGAGATCAGTGTTCATTGGGCCGGTTGCTCTAGTCTGTGCCATGCTTTGCAGAATCCAGAAAAACCTCTAGATGTTCACAGTCAAGTTGAGCAGGTTAAATTAATCCACAGGAAACAGTGAGGATCTGGCTTAGATGTTTTCTACATTTTGTAGTCTAGTTAGGAGATTAAGAACAATACTTTTGGGAAGAGAGCTAGATACCTTCTGCTAAAGTAGTCTAAAGCCCTATCTGATTAATATAAAATTTGAATAACAATAACATTTGAAGGTTTTTTTTTTATTCTATTGTTTACTGCAGTTTTAGGTTCACAGTAAAATTGAGAGAAAGGTACAGATTTCCCACATACTCCCTTCCCCCATACATCACACATGCATAGCCTCTCCATTATCAACATTCCCCACCACAGGGGTATAGTTGTTATAATTGATGAACCTACATTGACATATCATAATAACCCAAAGTCTATCATTTACAGTAGGGTTCATTCTTGGTGGTGTACATTCTGTGGATTTAGACAGATTATAAATGACATGGATCCATCCTTTTAGAATCATACAGAGTAGTTTCACAGCCCCAGAAATCCTCTGTGTTCTGCCTGTCCCTCTCATCCCTCCCTTTCCATTAACCCCTGGAAACAATTTATCTTTTCACTGCCTCCATCATTTTGCATTTTCCAAATTGTTATATAGTTGTAATCATATGGTATGTAGCCTTTTCAGATTGGCTTCTTTCACTTAGTAATATACATTTTAAGTTCCTCTTTGTCTTTTTACAGCTTGATAGCTCATTTCTTTTTAATGCTGAATAGTATTTCATTGTTCAGATGTACCATAGTTTATTTATCCATTCGCTGAAAATCTTGGTTGCTCCCGCGTTTGGGCAATTAATTCTTGGTCAAATAGCAAGAGAATGTTTAGTTTTGTAAGAAACTACCAAACTGTCTTCCAAAGTGGCTGTATTTTGTATTCCTACCAGCAATGAATAAGGGTTCCTGTTGTTCCATATCCTTGTCAGGACTTAGTTTTGTCAGTATTTTGGATTTGGGTCATTCTACTGTGTGTCTAGTTCTGTGTCATTGTTATTTTAATTTGCATTTCCCTGATGACCATATGATGTGGAAAATCTTTTCATGTGCTTATTTGCCTTCTGAATATCTTCTTTGGTGAAGTGTTTGTTAAGGCCATTGGCCCATTTCTTTTTTTAATTCAGTAGGTTTTTGGGGAACAAGTGGTGTCTGGTTACATGAGTAAGTCCATTAGTGGCGATTTCTGCGATTTTGGTCCACCCATCACCCAAGGAGTGTACACTGTACCTAATGTGTAGTCTTTTATCTCTTGCCACCCCCTGCTCTTTCCCTCAAGTTCCCAAAGTCCAATGTATCATTCTTATGCCTTTGCATCCTCATAGCTTAGCTCCCACTTAAGAGTGAGAACATATGATGTTTGGTTTTCCATTCCTGAGTTACTTCACTTAGAATAATAGTCTCCAATTCAATCCAGGTTGCTGCAAATGCCATTATTTTGTTCCTTTTTATGGCTGAGTAGTGTTCCATGGAATATATATATATGCCACATTTTCTTTATCCACTCGTTGATTAATGGGCATCTGATTCCATATTTTTGCAATTGCGAATTGTGCTGCCATAAACGTTTGTGCAAATATCTTATTCATATAATGACTTATTTTCCTCTGAGTAGATACCTACCAGTGGGATTGCTGGATCAATCAGTAGATCTACTTTTAGTTAAGGAATCTCCACAGTGTTTTCCATAGTGGTTGTACTAGTTTACATTCCCACCAACAGTATAAAAGTATTCCCTTTTTGCCCCATCCACACCAACATCTATTTTTTTTTTTGTTATGGCCATTGTTGCAGGAGTGAGGTGGTATCGCATTGTGGTTTTGATTTGCATTTCTCTGATCATTAGTGATGTTGATCATTTTTCCATATGCTGGTTAGCCATTTGTATATCTTCTTTTGAGAATTGTCTGTTCATCTCCTTAGCCCACTTTTTGATGGGATTGTTTGTTTTTTTCTTGCTGATTTGTTTGAGTTCCTTATAGATTCTGTGTATTAGTCCTTTGTCAGATGTATAGATTGTGAAGATTTTCTCCCACTCTATGGGGTGTTAACTCTGATGATTATTTATTTTGCTATGCAGAGACTTTTTAGTTTAATTAAGTCCCATCTATTTATCTTTGTTTTTGTTGCATTTGCTTTTGGGTTCTTGGTCATGAAGTCTTTGCCTAAGCCAATGTCTAGAAGGGTTTTTCCAGTGTTATCTTCTAGAATCTTTATGGTTTCACATCTTAGATTTAAGTCTTTGATCCATCTTGAGTTGATTTTTGTATAAGACTGAGAGATCAGGATCCAGTTTCATTCTTCCACATGTGGCTTGCCAACCACCCCAGCACCATTTGTTGAATAGGATGTCCTTTCCCTACTTTGTGTTTTTGTTTACTTTGTCAAAGATCAGTTGGCTGTAAGTATTTGGCTCTATTTCTGGGTTCTCTGTTTTGTCCCATTGTTCTATGTGCCTAATTTTTATACCATGCCATTTTGGTGACTATGGCTTTATATTAGAGTTTGAAGTTGGGTTAATGAGATGCCTCCAGATTTTTTTTGCTTAGTAATGCTTTGGATGTGAGGGCTCCTTTTTGGTTCCAAATATTAATTTTAGGATTGGTTTTTCTAGTTATGTGAAGAATGATGGTGGTATTTTGATGGGAATTGCACTGAATTTGTAGATTGCTTTTGGCAGTATGGCCATTTTCATAATATTGATTCTACCCATCCATGGGCATGGGATGTGTTTCCATTTGTTTGTGTCGTCTATGATTTCTTTCATGAGTGTTTTGTAGTTTTCTTTGTAGAGGTCATTCACCTCCTTGGTTCAGTATATTCCTAAGTATTTTTTTGCAGCTATTGTGAAAGGAGTTGAGTTCTTGATTTGACTCTCAGTTTGGTCACTGTTGGTGTATAGCAGAGCTACTGATTTGTGTACATTAATTTGGTATCCTGAAACTGCTGAATTCATTTAGCAGATCTAGGTGCTTTTTGGATGAGTCTTTAGGGTTTTCTAGGTATACAGTCATATCATTAGCAAACAGTGACAGTTTGACTTCTTTACTTATTTAGATGCCCTTTTTTTTCTCTCTTGTCTTATTTCTCTGGCTAGGACTTTGAGTACTGTGTCGAATAGAAGTGGTGAAAGTGGGCATCCTTGTCTTGTTCCACTTCTCAGGAGGAATGCGTTCAACTTTTCACCATTCAGTATAATATTGGCTGTAGGTTTGTCATAGGTGGCTTTTATAACCTTAAGGTATGTCCCTTGTTTGCTGATTTTGCTGAGGGTTTTAATCATATAAGGATGCTGGATTTTGTCAAATGCTTTTTCTGCATCTATTGAGATGATCATGTGATTTTTGTTTTAAGTTCTGTTTATGTGGTGTATCATTTATTGATTTATGTATGTTGAACCATCCCTGCATTCCTGGTATGAAACCCACTTGATCATGGTGGATTATCTTTTTGATATGCTATTGGATTTGGTTCACTAGTATTTTGTTGAGGATTTTTGCACCTATGTTCATCAGGGATATCATTCTGTAGTTTTCTTTTTCTGTTATGTCCTTCCCTGGTTTGGGTGTTAGGGTGATACTGACTTCATACAATGGTTTAGGTAGGATCCCTCTTTTTCTGTCTTTCAGAATAGTGTCAGTAGGATTGGTACCAATTCTTTTTTGAATGTCTGATAGAATTTATCTGTGAGTCTGTCTGGTCCTGGACTGTTTTTGTTGGCAGTTTTTCCATAACCATTTCAATCTCACTACTTGTTATTTGTCTGTTCAGAGATCCTATGTCTTCCTTGTTTAATCTAGGATGGTTGTATATTTCCAGGAATTTATCCATCTCTTTTAGGTTTTCTAGTTTATGCACTTAAAGGTGTCCATAGTAGGCTTCAGTAATCTTTTGTATTTCTGTGGTATCAGTTGTAATATCTCCCATTTCATTTCTAATTGAACCTATTTGGATCTTCTCTCTTTCCTTGGTTGATCTTTCTAATGGTCTATCAATTTTATATATCTTTTCAAAGAACCAGATTAGTTTAATGAAGTCTAGCTTATCAGTTTCATGGATTGTGGTTTCGGTGTTTTCTCTAAAAAGTTAGTGTCACACCCAGTGTCTTCTAAATTTTCTCCCATGTTCTAGGAATTTTATAGTTTAGCATTTTACATTTAGACGTATGATCCACTTAGAGTTAATTTTTGTGAAGGGTGTATGGTGTGTGTCTAGATTGATATTTTTTATATGAGTGCCCAGTTGTTCTAGCACCATTTGTTGAAAAGACCATCTTTGCTCTTTACATTGTATTTGTTCCTTTGTCAAAGATCAGTTGACAGTATTTATGTGGGTGTATTTGTGGACTCTCTGTTCCATTGACATATTTGTCTGTTCTTTCACCAGTAATACAATGTCTTGATTACTGTAGGTTTATATTAAGTCTTAAAGTAGGATAGTATCAGTCCCCAGACCTTGTTCTCCTCATTCAATATTGTACTGGCTATTCTTTGTCTTTTGCTTCTCCATATAAACTTTAGAATACCTTGTTGGAATTTTGATTGGGATTGCATTGAATATATACATCAAGTTATGAAGAACTGACATCTTGACAATATTGAGTCTTCCTATCCATGAACATGAAATATCTCTCCATTTGTTTAGCTCTCCTTTGATTTCCTTTATCAGAGTATGGTAGTTTTCCTCATACAGATATTGTATATACTTTGTTAAATGTATAACTAAGTATATTTTATTTTGGGGAGTGCTAAGGTACACGGTATTGTGTTTTTAATTTCAAATTCCACTTATTAATTGCTGGTATATAGGAAAGCAATTGACTTTTATGCTGGGGTGCAGTGGCTCATGCCTGTAATCCCAGCACTTTGGGAGGCTGATATGGGTGGATCACCTGAGGTCAGAAGTTCAAGACCAGCCTGGCCAACATGGTGAAACCCCACCTCTACCAAAAAATACAAAAATAAGCCGAGTGTGGTGGCACATGCCTGTAGTCCCAGCTACTCAGGAGGCTGAGGTGGGAGAATCACTTGAATCTGGGAGGTGGAGGCTCCTTATATACTGATGCAGTATATAGGGTTAATATAGAAAATTGTAATATATAAGATTGTGTCAATTCTTTCAGATTTTCTGTGTAAACAATCATGTCATCTATGAACAAAGACAGTTTATTTCTTCCTTCCCAATCACGTATTTCATGTCCTTGCCTTATTGCATTAGCTAGGCCTCCCACTATGATGTTGAAAAGGAGTGGTGGTAGGGGACATCCTTGCCCCTTTCTGATCTTAGGAAATATCTCATTTTTCACCATTAAGTATGAAGTTAGCTGTAGGTTTTTTGTAGATATTCTTTGTCAAGATAAAGAAGTTTCCCTCTATTCCTAGTATACTAAGAGTTTTTATCATGAAGGGGTATTGGATTTTATCAAATGCTTTTTCTGCATATATTGATAGAATCATGTGATTTTTTTTAAGCCCATTGATCTGATGGATTACATTAACTGGTTTTTGAATGTCAAACTTGCCTTGCATACCTGGGATAAATCTCCCTTGGCTGTGGTGTATATTTCTTTTTAGACATTGTTGGATTCCCTCTGCTAATATTTTATTGGAGGTTTTTGAATCTATGTTCATGAAAGATTCTGGCCTGTCATTTTTTTTTTTGTTTTTTTCTTATAATGTCTTTGTCTGGTTTTAGTATTAGGGTAATGCTGACCTCATAGAATGAGTTAGGAAGTATTCCCTCTGTTTCTGTCTTCTGAAAGAAATTATAGAGAATTGGTATAATTTCTTACTTAAATGTTTGGTAGAATTCACCAGTCTACCCATCTGGTCCTGGTGCATTCTGCTTTTGCAAGTTGATTAATTACTGATTCAATTTCTTTAATAAGTATAGATCACTTTATAGTATCTGTTTCTTCTTGTATCTTTCAAGGAATTTGTCCATTCCATCTAGGTTATCAAATTTGTGAGCGTGGGGTTGTTTACAGTGTTCTTCCCCTATCCTTTTAATGTCCCTGGACTCTGTACTAATGCCCCCACTTTCATTTCTGGTATTAGTAATTTGTGTCCTCTCTATTTTTATCTTAGTTAGGCTAGAGGCTTATAAATTTTATTGTTTTTTTCAAAGAAACAGCTTTTGGTTTCATTGATTTTTCTCTATGGCTTTCCTGTTTTCAGTGTCATTGATTTCTCCTCTAAGTTTCATTATTTCTTTTCTTCTGCTTATTTTAGATTTAATTTGCTTTTTGTTCTAGTTTCTTAAAATAGAAACTTAGATTATTGATTTTAGATATTTCTTCTTTTTTAATATATGCATTTAATGCTATAAATTTCCCCCGAGCACCACTTTTGCTGCACCATATAAGTTTTGATAAGTTGTGATTTCATTTTTTTAGTTCAAAATATTTTTAAGACCTTCACTTTATACTGAAACATTCTGAGACATGAGAGTAAATTATTAAACCTCACTGTTTTAGACCAATAAAGCCCTATCTGTTTAAATTGCCAATTACTTCATTTAAGGCAGTATAGCACAGCAGTTTAATAGTCAAGATTCTCTACTCAGTGTATTTTAAAATTTCAACTTGAACAATAGTTACGTGAACTTAATAAGTTCTTTTTCCTTAATGGCTTCATTGAGATATTTCACATATCATAGAATTTTCCCATTTAAAATGTACAATCCAACATTTTTTAGTCTGTTCACAGAGCTGCCTAACCATCACCACAATCAATTTTAGAACATTTCACCATCTAACAAAGAAATTCCGTGACCATTAATAGTTATTATTTACTTCTGTCTTTCCTCTCCCAATTTCTTCTTCTCCCTACCCCTCCAGCCCCAGGCAGTCATTTGCATAGTTTTCATTTCTGTAAGCTTACCTGTTGTAAATATTTTTTTTTAATGTGACTCCTCTTATCTGTGATTGTATATCCTTTGACCAACATTTCCTCACTTACCCTCTCCCCTAACTACCCAAGCCTTTGGTAATCACCATTCTACTCTCTCCTTCTGTGATACCAGCTTTTTTAGGTTCCACATATGAGTGAGATCATGTGGTAGTTGTCTTTCTGCGTCTGGCTTATTTCATTTAACATAATGCCCTCTATGTTCATCTGTGTTGTCATAAATAACAGGATTTTGTTCTTTTTATGGCTGAATAGTATTCCATTATGTATATATGGCTCATTTTCTTTATCCATTCATCTGTTGATGAACACTTAGGTTGATTCCATTTCTCTTGAGATTTCTCATTGTATTAAAAATAGTAGGATTTACTGAGTATGTATCTTCTAATGGAAAATATTAAGGAATTTAATGCCTTAAGAAATCTAGTTAAAAGCCAGGCATGGTGGCTTATGCCTGTAATCCCAGCACTTTGGGAGGCTGAGGCAGACAGATCACCTGAGGTCGGGAGTTCGAGACCAGCCTGACCAACATGGAGAAGCCCCATCTCTACTGAAAATACAAAATAAGCTGAGTGTGGTGGTGCATGCCTGTAATCCCAGCTATTTGGGAAGCTGAGGCAGGAGAATCACTTGAACCCGGGAGGCGGAGGTTGCAGTGAGCCGAGATCACGCCATTTCACTCCAGCCTGGGCAACCAGAGTGAAACTATGTCCACAAAAGAAATCTAGTTAAAAACGTGTATGAGGCCAGCCACGGTGGCTCACACCGGTAATCCCAGCACTTTGGGAGGCCGAGGTGGGCAGATCACAAGGTCAGGAGATCGAGACCATCCTGGCTAACATGGTGAAACCCCATCTCTACTAAAAATACAAAAAATTAGGCAGGCGTGGTGGCGGGCCCCTATAGTCCCAGCTACTCGGGAGGCAGAAGCAGGAGAACGGCGTGAACCTAGGAGGCGGAGCTTGCAGTGAGCCAAGATTGTGCCACTGGCACTCCAGCCTGGGCAACAGAGGGACACTCCCTCTCAAAAAAAAAAAAATCGTGTGTGAGGTAACTTACGCCTGGCAATTTTAGGTGGAAATAGTTATTTTTGCTTGTTTATTTTTAAAAACAAACTAAATAGTTATTTTTAACTTGGAAAAAACTTATTTGTTCCAGGTTTAGTATATGATGAGGTCTTACTTTAGTTTTTCTTACCAGGTATTTGAGAATTTCCTCATTTTGATGTTTTTTTTTTTCAATCATATTTTCCTAGGGTACAGTGAAATAATTAAGAGAAAAGATATTTGTATGTTTTCGTTTAAGGAATATAAACAAACATATATATTAATCTTGTACATTAATTAGCCTGTAGAGTTTAGTAGCAGGAATAGCAACTCATTGAACAGTTTCTGAGATCAAATACCACAAATTGGTAATTTTTTGTCCTGTGGTTTTTCACAAGACAGACTAAGAGCCACAAAAAAACGGAACCTGAAGTATTTGCTAGATGCAGAAAAATGTAGGTCACCAATGAGTAATAACTCATACTGTGTGAAAAGCATTGAAAGGCATGACTAATATTTCAAAAGCTTTTGTCATCTCAGTAAGACACAGTTAGTGTGTCAAACAGTCCTGCAGAGAGTGTCTTGGCCTTTAAAGAAAAAAATACTCTCTGGGAGGCGGATTGCAGTGAGCTGAGATCACGCCACTGCACTCCAGCCTGGGCGACAGAGCAAGATTCCGTCTCAAAAAAAAAGGGATTCTTATTCACAAATAGCATGTATGCTACAAAATTCAGTTGCCAATAGTTTTGATTTATATATATATTTGTATTACAGATTAAACTTCAGATTAAATTTATTCTGTTTTTAAATTTGGAATGCTTCAAAGAAGAACAAAGGTGATACATGAAAGAGTTCAGGCAATTTCCATAGAAACAAAACCCAAATCCTAATAAGAGATTTTTTTTCTAATAACTCTGTGGGGTAGTTGAACTGTGCCAGATTCCAGAGGAACACTTGCCTTCGTGTTTTAATCTAGGAATAAAGATTGACAACCCTTGAATGCAAAACATTGTGTCCAGGAGAAAGACAGGGAAGAATGTTGGTATTTTTTAAGAATCCAGCTATTGAGTAATGTGCAAGAAATGAAGAAACGAGAACAACTCAAAATAAGTTGGCTACTTTAAGACTGATTGTCATTTTCTTCTACAAAATCAAAAGGGTTAAATTAATTTCTAACTTAAAACTGGAAAGCAATTTTTGAAGCTCATAAATTTACTATGCATTGAATATATGTGAAGACCATTTTGAAGTTATTGAGATTTAGTTGAAATATGCTGTGTTAAATGAGTAAGTTGTTTTATATTTGCAAAGCTTAAAAACAGTATGTTAAACAAGTAAACTGTTTTACAACGGCAAAGCTTAAAAACAATATGTTCCATTTTGAGACATTTCCTAAGTAACACAAAGGAGAAAGATACTCAATTTTTCAAGTAGTAATTAAGCACTTTTTATATGGCCATTACTAAAAAAGTAACTAATACGAGTCAAATATTTATGTTACTCTTTTTTTTTTTAACATAGATGGAATTAGACATGGCATTAAGTGACTTGGAGGCTGCAGATTTTGCAGAACTGGTAAGAGGAGGGAGTTTTATAAAAGGCTCAATGTTGAATTCTTATTTTGTATACCAGTCATTATTCTAAATATTTACCAAGTGGATATACAATAATCTTGAAGTACACATTAGGCCTCTGTTTTGACAGTGACAAAATCTATTTTGCTTGCCTTAGGATTTTCTACTCAGTTGAAACAGTTGTTACACAATGTATATTATGGGATTAAAAATGATTAATTACACTGGTGTCACTAAGAACTAAGCTTTTGAGGAAAATAAATATAGATGTAATACTGATTAAGTTAAATAAGAACCCTGCGGAGCTGTACTTAAATTGGAAGTCTCAATATGGTTTTTAATCTTTTAATTATTGTATTTCCTAGCTATGTCCAATGAAAAGGCCTAGCAATAGTGACCATCGCAGTAGCGATAAGTACCACTAATACCCAGACCATGGTGTATAAATAACATTTCTCACCAAAAGGAACCAGGACTCCTCAAGAATTGGCTCATTCAAAATTGGGGCTGAAAATGCACAAGATAAGTCTGAGAACATCTTGTCATATCAGAAATTCAGAAAGCTTTCCAAAAATTAATAGGGTTATAGTAGAACTCAAATTGTCATGAGACAACTTGAAGAGGCTCCCTGTTGAACATCTATAAGGAAATACCTACAACAGATTGAAACACATCAGATATGTATAAGTTCATGAGTGCATAATGATACTAAAAAAAAAAAAAAGGAAACTTACTAGTCAACTTTGGAGAATATGAGGGCACTAACTTGTTTTTGTGAAAACTGTTAAATGAAGAAAAATCAGACATTTATCCTGCCCTTCTTATCTAAACCATACGTCAAGGTTACCAAACACAGGTGAAGGAGAGCTGCTTTTTATGAAAGTAGTCTAACTGAAATGTCAAGAAAGACTGACAGAATTGGAATATCACCATTTTGCAGTCCCTCAATGAATTAATGGATCTAGGCAATGGTCATCAATAGCTATTAATATCACAAACAGAAAAACAGTAGATAATATGTTGTTCCTGATGGAAGCACACAGACCACCTATAAAATATGCTTGATGAGGCCTCAAGATCGAACTACCAACTTATAGGAAATACCACTGAAAAGGAGACATGTTAAGTGACCCCATTTTCGGAAGAGGGGTTGCAGTCAGCAAAATCCAGACTGGCAAATACTGCAGGACAGTTTCTTCTCGAAATAAATTAGAAAAAGTTGGTGTGAGGTGGGGGAGAAGGGAGAGAAGTTGAGAGAGAACTCAGTTACAAGAGACTGAATATTATCAATCAAGTGTATGTATGTCCTGTCTTAGATCCTAATTTAAACAAACTTTTAAAAATATCTATGAGACAACGAATCTCATAGATGAGGCTGAATCTATTCATAAGTCTCATACATTCAAGGAAATGTAAACACTAATGACTGGGTATTAGATGAAAATAATTCTTTATATTGTGATAATGGTATGATTATATATATTTTAAGATTCCTTCTGTTTTATACATACATTCTGAAGTGTTTACAGATGAAATGATATAATATCTGGGATTGGTTTTGAAATAATTCAGCAGGAGGAAGGGAAGATGATGATACAAATGAAACAAGATAAGCCATGGACTGGTCATAGTTAAACCTGAGTGATGATGGCTATACAGGAACTAATTATACAATTCCCTTTTTGTATACACTAAAATTCTTAGTAATAAAAGTTCTTCTACAAAGTAAATGGGAAATAAGGCGGTAAAAGCCATGAGGTGTGGATTATTCTCAAGAAGATTGCCAGTGAAAGTGGGAGGAGAATGTTAGCTTGAAGGGGTAACTGAGTCTTAACAAACACCCTGAACAAATGGAAGGGTGTTTTGTCTGTAAAAATAATAGAAATTTAGGCATGGTAAACTCTTATGGCTCATAATTTTTTGAGTAATGGAAAATGTTTAGATGAATATTAACTATTAGGAGCAGTTCAGATCTAAAGTATTAAAATATCTGGGTTTTGGAACTTACATCCAAAATGTTTAATTTAAAAATCTAATTCCTGTCTTTATAGAACACTATTTTAATGAGCAGTGGAGTTAACAATATTTTCTATGGTTAAAAAATAATCTATTGGGATTCCTTAGATACAGTAAAAAAAAAAAGAAAACCATAATTCATAAAAGAAAAAATGGATAAATTGAGAATGTAAAATGGTACAACTACTTTGGAAGACAGTTTGGCAATTTCTTAATAACCTAAACATATACCTACCATATAATTCAACCAGTCTGTTCCTATCTTTTTAAACCAAGAGAACTGAAAGCATATGTAATACAAAGACCTATATACAAAGCAGCTTTATTTGTAATAGCCAAAAAGTGGAAACAACTCAAATAACTTAACTGTCCATCAGCAGGTGTGAATACCAAAACAAATTCTGGTATATCCAGGAATGGACTACTACTCAGAAAAAAAGTTGGTGTAGGGAGGTGTTGAGGGAACTGTTCTACATCTGGATTTTGGTGGCACTTACATAGCTATATGCATTTGTCAAAACTCACAGAAGACTTCACATTGAATTTTGCCTTTAAAAAAATATGAAAATAAGGATCTATTCTACACTTTTTGGTGAAATTAGATTAAAGATGTAATCTTATATCCTAATGCTGTGTTTTCCTTAGTTTTTAAAAAATATTATTGAGGTATAATTTATGTTCAGTAAGTTCTTCTGTCACCTTTATAGTCAACCCCTCTCCATACCCCCAACCTCTGGCAATCACTGATCTGTGTTCTGTCCCTATGATTTTGCCTTTTCCAGGATGTCATATAAAGTGAATCATCCTGCTCAGCCTGGCCCTAATGCTACTCTGGTTGCTCAGCACACCTCCTTTTACCTTCTCATACCTGGGCATCCCTGCCCTGTTCAGCCCCACAGTTCCCAACTATTTGGTTCCTGCTCCGGGGTCGGGCCTCTGACAGCCCCTTTGAATAAACCAGACACTCCACATGTGTCTTGAGAATTTAAATAAATAAATAATCATACAGTAGGTAATTTTTGTGTCTGGCTTTAACTTAGCATAAATGGATTTAAGATTCATTCCTGCTATTGTACAGGCAGTTCAGTCCTTAATATTGCTGAATAGTAGTATTCCATCATATACATGTATCACAATTTGTTTATCCATTCCCAATTGAGGAATGGCTGGGTTATTTCCAGTTTTTAGTTTTCTTTAGGTTTCACTGGGTTTTTTAAAAAGAAAAAAAACTTATAAAAGTAATGTTGTATACGGGGTGAAGCTCCAAGCATGGTTATTAAAAGCAAATACATTCACTTATCCCTTTCTCTCACTTCCATCCCCAGGTGTAACTGCTCTTATGGATCGGAATGTATCCTTCCAGACCTTTTTCCATATACATACATTCCCACACACAAACCAACACACATGTATATAGTTGGTGGGGATGCTATTTTTAACAAAAATCAGATGATAACGTATATTTTGTTCTGCAGCTTGCCTTCTTTGCTGAGCAGTGTATCCTAAAACCTTTTATGCCTGCTCGTATAGATCAATCATATTTTTTAACATATGTATGATATTCTGTGGTATATCTAGTTTTACTGGCCATTCCTCCATTGTTGAATTTCATGTTATCTCTAATTTTTCCATATTACAAATAATCCAACTGTTAACTTTTTATATAAAAATCATGATTCCACTGTTTGAGTGTTCCTGTAGATTTCTAGAAGTAGAATTACTCAGAGGGTATATATACTTAATTTTTTTTTACATACCACTCAGTTGCTTGCAAATAGGTTGCATCAATTAGTCCTTTCAAAAATAGCTTATGGTAGTATTGGATACTGTAGATGATGTAGAGTAAAAGTTTTTTGTCCTAAAAAGATATGTTGTAAGAAATCCCTCATAGAGTGACAGATTTTATGTTCTTAATGTCTCTAATCAAGCATCTTAAAAGAATAAAAAATAAGATTGTTCTCAGTGAAGTAAACATATGCATATTATATTTCATCCTAATACTCTGGTATATTGATTTCTAAAGATGGCACTATGAAAAGTTTAGTTACTAAAGAATATAATTTTCATTTTAACTATTATAGCTTAATTGGAATTTTTATCACAAAAAAAAAATGTAAAATCCACTATGAATTTTTCCCCCAGTCCGAAGATTACTATGACATGAGGCGGCTGTATACAATTTTGGGGTCTTCTCTATTTTACAAGGTAAGTTGAAGCTTGAAGTCTAAATGTCCAGCTGCTGTATAAACAGACCTAAATTTTCAAAACTTTTACAAACATGAAAAATACATTTATCTCTTTTAAATGTAGGTACCATAAGATTAAGATCTTTCTTATTTTAGAGACAGGGTCTCGATCTGCCACCTAGGCTGAAGTGCAGGGTACAATCATAGCTCACTGCAACTTCCAATTTCTGGGCTTAAGCAATTCCCAAGCTCAAGCAATCCTCCTGCCTTGGCCTCTCAAAGTACTGGGATTACAGGCGTGAGCCACCATGCCTGACCAGATTAAGACCTTAAAACAAGATTTGCATCTACATACTTGTAAATATAATAAATATTTATGGTTTCATTGCATTCTAAAGCATTTATAAAGTATTACAAATGCGGACAGGAGAAGCAATACTCAAAGAACCAAGTTTGTAAGAGAAAAGAACAATATTTTTCTGGATTTCCTTTTGAAAGTGTGTATTTTTTATCCTGTGTTGAAAAGTCAGCTGGGCACAGTGGCTCACACCTGTAATCCCATCGCCTTGGGGGGCCGAGGCGGGCAGATCACCAGAGGTCAGGAGTTCGAGATCAGTCTGTCTAACATGGGAGAAACCCCATCTCTACTGAAAATACAAAAAAAAAATTACCTGGGCATGGTGGTGTGTGCCTGTAATCCCAGCTACTCGGGAGGCTGAGGCAGGAGAATGGCGTGAACCCGGGAAGCAGAAGATGCAGTGAGCTGAGTTCGTGCCACTGCACTCCAGCCTGGGTGACAGAGTGAGACTCTGTCCCAAAAAAAAAAAAAAAAAAATAGTAACCTACATCTTTTAAATAAATCTTATATAACATTTAGTTCATGTCCATGTAAAGCAAAGCATCAAATGAATTTAAGTACTTTTATTTTTAAAAAAGGATTTTTAAACACAATATAAAACCTATCTAACAAAGAAGCAATAGGGAAGGGTGCACAGTGAAAATTAAGTCTCTGTCATGACCCCTGCTTCTTGACTTTCCATTCTCAGAATTCAGTTCTTTTCTAATTTTGTCAAATACTGAAGCTATGCTGTGCAGAAGGCCTCTTGCTTTGTGCTGAAGTCTACCTGTTGGTACACCTTAAGTTATCATTTGAGCTCTACTTTGGCCTCAGGAAAAAAAAAAACATTTACTTTTACTATATCTTCATTTACCCCATTTGAAACTAGAATATTCTAAACCAACGGAAGAAGTGTTTATGAAACTCTTAGAAATATTATGGGACTATTGCTTTATATCACTGGTAGACTTTTGCTCTTTGTGGTTAAATTCAAGGGTTATTTGATATGCAGCCATTTGCCCAAGGATGATCTTATTGATATTGCCGTATACTGTCGCCACTATTGCCTGCTGCCTTTAGCAGCAAAACAAAGAATTGGTCAGTTGATAATATGGAGAGAAGTGTTTCCTCAGCATCACCTCCGACCTTTGGCAGACTCAAGCACTGAAGTCTTTCCAGAACCTGAAGGAAGATATTTTTTGCTAGTTGTTGGCTTGGTAAGTTTACCTCAGCTTCTTTCTTAGGATTTTTCTTCTTTTCTTTTCTTCTTTTCTTTTTTTCTTTTCGGCAAGGATTGAGGGATGCAGCGGTAGGTAGGTATCTATTGACTGTCTAAATAAATACACAAACAAACATGCTCATGTAAAATTATTAGTATGTCTAATATCAGTATTCAAGGAAATGTTACATGCCCCCTTATTCCTTTTCTTTTGCATCCATTTAATACTCATGGACAAATATTAATAAAATCTAAGAAAAGATTTTAGCAGGTTTTTAAAGTCTTCTGTTCCCCTTTCTATAGTGGTTTTATCCATCGGCTTGTTTTGGGAGATAGAGGGAAACATGAAAATAATATAGAATCAGAAACAGAATAAATATACAATTGTAGATGAAAGAACTTCCAGTAACTGAGGCTCTTGACAGCTATCTTAGGGAATTCTGTGTCTCAAAAGAAGTGGTTTGATGGTATATCAAGATAAGGCAATGTAAGATTGTTTTCAACTGAGATCAAGAAGCATTGATAATAACCAAAAAGGAAAGATGAGGGAGGAATTTTTAATAGTCATCACATGATTATGCCATATGCCTGTATATCTTCGATATTTATAAGTTTATACATGCACATTTTATGTAAATATTTTCATGGTAGCTAAACCTGCATTTGTAATTTTTTTCCCTATAGAAACATTATATGCTATGTGTACTATTAGAAGCTGGAGGTTGCGCATCCAAAGCTATTGGGAGTCCTGGACCAGACTGTATATATGTGGATCAGGTCAAAACAACTCTTCACCAGCTGGATGGAGTAGATTCTCGCATAGATGAACGGCTAGCATCTTCTCCAGTCCCCTGTTTGTCTTGTGCTGACTGGTTCCTTACTGGATCACGTGAAAAAACAGATAGCTTGACCACTTCACCTATTCTCAGTAGGCTACAAGGTACTTCCAAAGTAGCAACTTCTCCAACATGCAGAAGAACCCTTTTTGGTGACTATTCCTTAAAGACACGTAAGCCTAGTCCTTCCCGTAGTAGTGGAGGATCTGACAATGGTTGTGAAGGTGGAGAAGATGATGGCTTTAGCCCCCATACTACACCGGACGCAGTACGGAAGCAAAGAGAATCTCAGGGCTCTGATAGTTTAGAAGAAAGTGGGACCTTGCTTAAGGTGTGTGCTTATTCAAGTGTGTACATTCTGGGAGCTAAGTTGTCTCTCCAGTCCTTGTTTTATAATTGCAAGACATTTTTTTTTAGTGGCATACCATTCTTCATTTGACATGGTGGTTATTTCAGTCACTGCTGGCAACCCAATGATTTTGAACCAAAAAGAAAAAGAAATATCAGGCCAGGTGTGGCAGATTGCTAGAGGCCAGGAGTTCAAGACCAGCCTGGCCAATGTGGCAAAACCCAGTCTCTAATAAAATTACAAAAAAATTGCCAGGCATGGTGGTGCACACCTGTGATTCCAGATGCATCGGGAGGCTGAGGCACAAGAATTGCTTAAACCCAGGAGGCAGAGGTTGCAATGAGCCGAGATTGTGCCACTGCATGATTTGTCACTCCAGCCTGGGTGACAGAGTAAGACTCTGTCTCAAAAAAAAAAAAAGAAATATCAAGTAATAAGACAAGAGCCCTTTGACATCCATATCTGTTTGACAGTACTTAGAAATAGGAAAACTTTAATTTCAATTTCCGTGTTCATCTCTTCCCTATTTACAGTGACAACAGAGAGCATCCAAGCTGTGGGGCCTGTTGGGGGCTGATCTGACTAAATAGCCAATGAAATATTCAGCAAAGAGAGTCAGAATGCTGTATGTGTGTGTGTGTGTGTGTGTGTGTGTGTATGTCTCTGTGTGTATTATCCTATTTTTATAGATTTTAAAATCTGAACCTTTGTAACACTTAAAGATTTAAAAGTTGACTGTAAAGAGGATATTCATTTTTCAGATCATTTTTCCTGATTTTTTCCATGAAAATACCATAAAATATCCAAATGATTATCAAAACATTCACCCTGGGAAGCTTTGTACTTATTCTAGTGATGCTGTCATCTTTCAAAACATTTTTGAAACTTGTCATTTGGGTGGATGGAGGTGACACCAGATGAGGAGTCTGAGAAGGAGCACAAATAAAATATGAAATGCTAGTAGCATGGCATAAATAACCAGATGCAATCTCCTCATACCAAACAATAGAATGCTTTTGGACCCCTAAGTGGGGTGTATTTGGAAATACTTACATCAGTACCATACCTATTATCACAGTCGATGGAATTGGTAGGAAATAGTCTAAAAAGATTTGGACAGATTGAAGAATTACCAAGCCATGAATAGCTCCTAAGAGAAATTGAGTTAACCTTTAAGATTCAGCCATTCAACAAATGTTGATTGAATACCTACTAAGTGCCAAGGGCCATACTACACAAAGGAGATACAGAGATGAATAAGACACAGCCCCTGACTTTGAGGAGTGCAGAGTCTAGGGAGGGGAGACAAGTATGCATACATACAAATTTGGTAATGGCTCTGGTAAGAGGTTTTCAGGGAACACCATCATGCCCTCCCAGGACATGACCCTGGGATCCCTGTCAGCCATGGATAAGCCAAGAGGTACAAGTTAGCATCAAAAATATTTAAAGGAAGCATTGCAAATGGTAAGTAGTTCCCTCAGAAGGATGTTTAATTTTTAAATCATTTCTGCTATATGATTCCATTCTTAGATATAAACTGATCTACTTAACTATATTTTTCAGGTCACTAAAAAGAAGTCTACTCTTCCAAATCCATTTCATTTGGGAAACTTGAAAAAGGAACTTCCAGAAAAAGAATTAGAACAATATAACACAGTGAAGTAAGAAACTTTCTTATTCTTGTTCACTTAAACTCTTTCAGGAAGTTTTACAGTGAGAAAGTACAATTTTATAACATGTATTTTACTCACAAATGTAATTCTGATATGTCTTACATATTAAAGGTAATATCTGTGGTATTTCTTTAATATTTCATTACACATTTAGGAAAATGACCATATTAGTATTATAAAAGAGAAAAACACACAAGGTAATATTTCAAAATGTGAAAGTCCCCCTTTATCTCTCCACAGGTAACCTCCCTTTTGTATATTTAATATAATTTTTAAATTAGACTTTACTATATTTTAGAGTGTTTGGTGGATGCAGTGGTGTGCTGTCCAGTTACACCTTAGCTCAGGGTATTCCTTCCCAACACTTAAGAATGGTGGCTGCTAATGCCTCACAGCTCCCCTAGCCTTGTTACTCCCCTAGCGGTGTCCTACATGGAAACTTGTTGACTCAGCTAAGGTTACATTCCTCCCTGGGAGGAGCCCACTTCTAATGACTAATAAATAAGTGAGTACAAAGGCTTGGCCCCTTGCCTAAATTGAAGACAACTCTGAAAGGCCAGCCAAGCTTCAGAGTACCCAGTGGTATCGGCTGAGACTTGTTGCCACTGCAGCACGGTTCATCTTCTCCCTCTGCTCAGTCCTGCTCAGTCACTACACCCCTACAGCTGTTTTTCCCAAGAGTACTTCCTGATAAGTTTCCTCCCGGCATATCTCACTCTTAGAGTTTGGGTCCCAGGGAACTGGTCCCATAACACTCTCTTTAGAAAATAGATATAATTTCAAACATGCATTGAGTAGGGAATTCTGAGGTAAAAGAAACTGAGTGAGGAGAGAATGTTTAGCAACTTAAACTGTCTGTAATTATTATAATATGAAATGTTACATATTCACTTTTTGTGCACTTATTATGTGGTGACCCGCAGGTCTGCCTGTGCCTTGGCAGGTATTTAATTACGACATCATGTGTGGGATCAACTGGTGTAATAAACTCAATTGCATACTATTATTTGAACAACTAGACACGTACTAATAGAATTCACACACACACACAGTACAGAGCTACCACATTCTTAATCACTGAAACACTTTACAGTAAGTTCAAATATATGTGTTACAAAGTTGTTAGAAAATTCTTTTTTTCTCAAGTCAAGACAAAAACAAAGTAACTTGTCTGCATAAAATAATACATTACAAATCCGATGTGTTAAATTTTAGTATTTAATGCCTCCAAATATGAATGTTTAATTTTTTGATAGTTAAACATGATTTTAAGACAAATAAATTGGAACCAAACCTTTTATGGAACCCAAAAGTACCTTCACAAAACTCTAGTCTTCCATTTAACAAAAACTATTGCTCTGAAATTTTATTAACTCCATATCAGAATTTTAAAAATATGTATGTTGTGTTGGCATTGTCTCTAGTAAAAGGAGACTATTTTTTCAAGTTCAATGGTTTAAACATAAATTCACATGTGGTGTAAATCATAGGCTCTCCTATTTTAAAAGGTGCCAAAGATGTGTGTTTATTCCCATTATTGACATGCAAAGATGTTTTTATATGATGTAGTTCATTTTAAAAGCATGATATAAAACAGGATGTAATATATTATCCTAACCTTTTATGCACCTTTGTAAAATACAATATATATAATATATTGAAAATAATACATATAAAACATCTCATTCAGTAACTAAGTCCTACCCATTCTGCATTCCAGTAGTTCTTGAGGAACATCAGTTTGACTATCCTGGTAAAATACTTTAATGCTACTAACTTAAATGTATTTAGTTTGTTGGAAGGTATTTTTATATGTGGTCTACCCTAGACTGATACCTTGTTTATGGCTTATAGCTATCTGGGCCTGATACGAGCTGAATTATTTAATACCAACCATGGAAAAAGAGACAGTTAGCCAATTAGGGTTGTTTAGCAAAGGAATGATTAAGTTACTTGCAAATGAATTAATGTTTACTTATCCTTGCATAACATGCAGTATTTACCTCCATTAAGGGAATTAATCACCCTAGCTTGTACTTCAGTTAAGGATGAAGAGGGAATTAAATGTTTAGCCCAGTTTCCCATCCCTAATTATACTACTAATATGATATTGTAGATAAAAGCTTATAAGAAGTCTACTAAATTCAAAATGAACCAATATTTTAAAATTTACTAAAATTTCTTTTCTTCTCTTTGATTTTTTTTCTTTTTAAGACTGACATCTGGTCCTGAGAACACACTTTTCCACTATGTTGCCTTAGAAACAGTGCAAGGAATCTTTATTACTCCTACCCTTGAAGAGGTGGCACAGCTAAGTGGCTCTATCCACCCTCAGCTAATAAAGAATTTCCATCAGTGTTGTCTTTCCATTCGTGCAGTTTTCCAACAGACATTGGTGGAAGAGGTAGGGAACTGCTATAAATACAGTTTTCTGCCAGTTTAATTTCCAGATCTCTAAGCATTCTATTATCTAATCAATATGCCCAGCATCGTTTTCATTTAATTTTTTTTAAATAGTCACTCAATCTAACGCGGGTGCCCAAACAATTATACTCACAGTACTTCAAGGTTTTATTTCATACTGAATTTGATGTCTTGGGTTACTTTTCAGGATATGGTAGACTTGTGTTTTCTACAGCAAAGCAAAATACAGTCATTTGTAATGTAAATTAACCTTCCATATTTGATATCTGTGACTCAACCATTACTTGAGTAATAATATCTACCAATTGGTTCCTAAAATAACTCTGATAATTCTTTGAGTATTTAGCCAACAGTATAAGGTATTTTGGAATATAATGGATTAAGGCAGGGGTCCCCAACCCCCCTGGGCCACATACCAGTAGCTCTCTGTGGCCTCTTAGGAACCAGGCTGCACAACAGGAGGTGAGTGGCAGGCCAGGGAGCCTTACCGCCTGAACTCTGCTTCCTATCAAATCAGCAGCGCATAGGAGTGCAAACCCTATTATTGTGAACTGTGCATGTGAGGGATCTAGGCTGTGCACTTCTTATGAGAATCTAATGCCTGATGATCTGAGGTAGAACAGTTTCATCTTGAAACCATCCCTCCCCCAGAAATTGGTCTCCAGTGCCAGAAAGGTTGGGGACCGCTGGGTTAAGGTACAGCTATAGACACAAGACTAATGCAAATTTTTTGGCATTTGGTTGGTTGATTGCTTGCTTGCTTTTCTATCCAGGATGAAGTTTCATTGAATGTTGTTATCTGTTGAATAAATAATAATGCTGTATACAATTACAATATCAGATTATTTAAATGGCAGGAAAAGATAGGTGTTGATTTCTTGAAAAGGATAAAACATACAGCGGTTTACTTGTGACGTTATACAGCCAAAAAACCTCTCTGAAAATGGTTGTAATGTATATAGCAATACATGTGTTAGGGATGCCAAATTTGTGAAGAACTTGGGCTTAAAAGTGGAAGAACATTGGACAAGGAATAAGGAATCCTAGACTGAGCCTCACCTCCTATTTCCTTAGCTATGAAGCAAGTGGGCTGAATTACATCATCTCTCCAGGTTCATTCAGCAGTAAAATTCTATGTCTTATAGGATTTTTTTTTGAGTCCTCAGAAATTGTTATTCTGTAAAAATACTGTGTTTGACCATATATTCCTATATGCTTTGGGTTCTTATGCTCCTATTTCCCTTTTTAACATAACTGATAAATGTTATAAAGGAATATTTCATTTACTTATTTGATAATATTTAGTAATATAAATTAGTTTTCTCCATCTTATTTAAACATTGAGGTACCTACTCTGCACCAGACACTATTCTAGGAACGTGGGATACAACAGTGGACAAAACAAAGTCCCTTCCTTCATGAAGCCTATTTTCTAATGGGGGAAAGAAAAGAATTAGAAAATAGTATGCTGAGAGGAATCAGTGTCAAGCAAAATAATAAAACATGGTAAGGATGAGAGGTGGGAGTGACTATTTTGAAAGGTCTCTCTGATCGTGTCAAGTGATACTTGAACAGAGACCTGAATGCAGTGAGGGAGCAAGCCATGTGGCTCTCTGGGAACAGAGCTTCCAGCAAGGGGAACGGCAAATGCAAAGCTGCAGAGCATTACCGCCTGAGGTCTGCCTCCTGTCAGGTCAGCTGCGGCATTAGATTCTCATAGGAGTGCAAACCCTACTATGAACTGTCCATGCAAGGGATCTAGGTTGCCCACTTCTTATGAGACTCTAATGCCTGATGATCTGAGGTGGAATAGTTTCATCCCAAAACCATCCCCTAGGGGCTGGGAGAGTGCTGGAGCAGACTGAGTGAGAAGAAAGGGGAAGAAGAGATCACAAAGGTAGCAGGGCCAGCTTATGCATGGCTGGATAGACTATGATAAGGACTTTGGGCTTTGTTCTGAAAGAGATGATACATTCTTGAACAGTTCTGCCCAAATAAGGGACATGATCCGTAATTTTTTTTAAAGGATCACTCAGGCTACTGTGGGTAGAACAGGAAACAGAATAGCAAGGGTGGAGGCAGGGACCAGTTAGGAGGCTTTCAAAACTCTCAAAGCAAGAAATGATTATGGCTTCTGGACTCTGGATATATTTTGGAGGGCAAACCAAAAAGATCTGTTGATGGATTAGATAAAAGCTATGAAGGAAAGAAGAGGATCAAGGATCACTCCACTGTTTGGCCTGAAACTTATAAGAAGTCTTTATAGTCCAAATGAGTCATTGTTTTGCTAATGCTTTAATCAGTATGAAATTTAGAGATTATGGGTCAAAGGAAGACAAAATACTGTTTTAAATATATATTTTTTCAATTTATGACAGAATTATCTGTTCATTTAGAACACATTTATTAAGCACCTACTATGATCCAGGCACTGCTGGTTTTAAAACACACAAAGAAGATTGCATATTGTCTCTTCCCTGGGGAAAAAAGCTTATAATTTTCTATCTTCCACTGTGGAAGACAGATCTATAAACTGCTAATATAATATAATGTACATACTAATAATATAGGCCTGTGAACAAAGTGTTCCCTAGAAAAGTCAAGGGACACTTTATCCATGAAGTCTCCTTTAGGATATGGTATTTAAGTATTGAGGAAGGGTAGAAATTTTCCTGCAGATAAGAAGAATGTCATTGCAGGCACTTAAGTATTTGGATCAGCCAATTCAGATTACTCTGTGAAAACATTTTAAGGTAACACTAGTAATACCAGTTAATACTAACAATACTTATTAATTTACAGAAAAAGAAAGGACTAAATAGTGGAGACCATTCAGATTCTGCAAAGTCGGTGTCTTCTCTTAACCCTGTTAAAGAACACGGTGTGTTGTTTGAATGTTCGCCTGGAAACTGGACTGATCAGAAAAAAGCACCACCAGTTATGGCTTACTGGGTAGTAGGGTAAGTGGGAAAAAAAAGTATTTGAAAGTAAAGTGTTAGAAGAGTGAAAGAAAAGTGGTAAAGGAGATTAACATTTTAAAATGTAGGCATGGAATTTTTTATCTAGCTATACTATTTTAATATATTTTATTTTATTTGCTAAGTATCTCCTTTAAATCCCTCCCAAGTATTTTTCTATTGAAAATTATCTTACAAAATTAAATTTCAGTAATACACTGAAAGAATAATTCCACAGTTTTTCTATTCTTCCCTTTTTCCCCTGCTTCCTTCATTTCTTCCCCCTCTCTCCTTTCTTTCCCTTTTTCCATCCTCTCCCTTTTCTTCCCTTCCCCTCTTTCTGCCCCCTGCCACAAGACCATGCCCAGTCAGGACCCTGCCCACCTTTGTTTCTATCTCCTGTCTCCTTCCTCTTCCATCCGCTGTGCACCAGCTGCACGAGCACCAATCACATCTTGTTTCTGTTGTTCCTTCTGCATGGGATATTCTATCCCTTGACCTTTGCACTTCTGGATCCTTGATACCTAGACCAGTGCTAACAGGTCATCTTGTCAGAGAAGATCCATTATCTCTTTCCCTCATCAAAGTGGCTACTCAGTTATTCTCTATATGACTCTTTTATTGTTTATTTTCTTGTCCTTCTCCACCCCCCACCCTCATTACAATGTCAGCTTCATGAGGTCAGGAATTGTATCTGTCTTGTCCACCACTGGCACCTGCAACAGTACCTGGCACATAATATAGTCACTTGATAAATATGTGATGGCTGAGTAGGTGAGACTGTGCCTGGAAAATGTGAAACTGATGGTGGGGTGGGTGGGCAGTGGGCGGTATGGCAAACACAGAGACATAGTCATTGCCTCTAAGGACCTTATATCTAGCAGAAGAATGAAATATGCTCAAATATCTATATATTTATATATCTGTATTTATAGATATAGAGAGAAATCTTATATATATGTGTGTGTATACATATATGTGAAATGAATTAGATGATAACAACCAAATACTATAGGAATTCTGAGGAGGGGGCAAAATCTAATGAACAAAGATGCGAACAGTGGAAATTATACAGCACAGCAGTGAACAGACTGGTTTGCCAAGATGGTAGAGGAATGACATATACAAAGATTAAGTGAAAGATCAAGTTGGGAACCTAAGTTAGGACCACTGCAGAAGGTTATTTGAGTTGGAGTAAAGGTTGGTGGAGGAAAGGGTACAGAATTAGTTGGAAGTAGGGGTAGTGGACACATACCATGTATATTAAGCTATATGACAGACACTTTACAGACATTATCCAAAGCAGAAATTCGCATGTGCTGGTCCATGGGATTTAGAATCACCTGAGTCACTTGTTAAAATCTGAGATGCCTGGGCCCCAGACCTACTAAATCAAAATCTATGAGAGTGAGAATCTGTGTTTTTAGTAAGCTCCTTTGTGATTATCATGTGAACCAGGCTTGGGAACATCAGTGTAAGCTTAATTTCATGTAGTGTAATCAGAGTTGTACTACTGGAAGATTATAAACTGGGAGCAGCCAATGGAATGATGTGCACATGAGAGACTAGAAATGAGAAGACCGGTTAGGCACACATGTAGCTGTTCAGTGGAGTGTTAACTACGTTCATGACAATTGGAATAGACAGAATCAAAAGATGTTGAATTATGATAATGCAGATTTATGCAGAAGAGAAATTTAAGAAAATCAGGCAGAACTATCTCCACTTTAAATAGATCAATTTATATACATTAGTATTGATTAAATAGATTTGAATTTTAACTCTTTGAGAAAACCAAACAAAATTTCAATGTTAATTCCAGTTCAGTTCTATTTGCCAAAAAAAACTACCATATATTTAATGGTTTAATAAAAATTAAACATTAGAAAGTAAAGAGCAATAAAATATTTAATAATTATTGTGCCTGTGATACTAGTGCTATTGCCTTTATTGTAATAACTAGATTTGCTATTTAAAAACTGAATGGTATCGTAATACATATTGATAAAATAGGATTATTACACTCTAGAGCAATAAAAACTAATTGACCTAAGACATATATTATTTATTTAGAAATAAATGTAGCTGCTTTCTCCCTAGTACAGATTTAGATTCATGGATTTTAAATTTACTACTGATGCTTTCAGAAACAAAAATTAAATTAATTGGACGGTTAGAGTTTTTGTTGTTGTTGTTTTAATTTCTGAAATGAGTGTGTTCTTTTCTTCTGCAGGAGACTTTTTCTTCATCCAAAACCTCAAGAACTTTATGTCTGTTTTCATGACTCAGTCACAGAAATTGCCATTGAAATAGCTTTTAAATTGTTCTTTGGGTTAACCTTGTAGCTGTGCTTTCTTGATGTGTAGAAACACGTGCACAGAGGATCAAACACTGTCAGAATTGCTGAAATCAATACACAAAGAGATGAAGTTTAGCTTCTTTTTACTTTTCAATATTGAACGTAATATTGTTAAGTATTGAGATGAAATGCTGTTGGATTTGATACATTAAATCTTAATGTAATATTGTAAGACTTTTGAGAATATACTTGATTAAAATATGAAAGAAGGGATTGTTAACTTATTGCTATTTTGGTATATAATGTTAATTTATTGACTAGTTTGAAATAATGTGAAGTGTTTTTTATATAAGATTAATATAGGAAATGTTTATTCTTGAAAAATACCCAATTTGTTGTTTATTTTTCTCAAAACTCATACTGATATCTGGTGAAACAATTATGAAATTGGGAGGAGGTGACCAGGTACTGTAACTAAGTAGTGCTATGACCATGAGCAAGTTTTTGTACCTCTCTAAGCTCAGAGTTTTCATGTAAAATGAGATGAGTGCATTGAGGTTTCAAAAATACCTCTTAAGTAGAATGTGCTTTTATTTTATTTTAGTTTTAGTTCTGGGTACATGTGCAGGATGTGCAGGTTTGTTACATAGGTAAACATGTGCCATGGCGGTTTGCTCCACCTATCAACCCATCACCTAGGTATTAAGCCTAGCATGCATTAGCTATTTTTCCTAATACCCTCCCTACCTCCACAACAGGCCCCTTTGTCCATGTGTTCTCGTGGTCAGCTCCCACTTATAAGTGAGAACCTACAGTGTTTGGTTTTCTGTTCCTGCATTAGTTTGCTGAGGATAATGGCTTCCAGCTTCATCCGTGTCCCTGCAAAGGACATGATCTCATTCCTTTTTGTGGCTGCATAGTATTCCATGGTGTATATGTACCACATTTTCTTTATCCAGTCTATCACTGATGGGCATTTGGGTTGATTCCATGTCTTTGCTATTGTAAATAGTGCTTCAATGAACATATGTGTGCATGTATATTTGTAATTGAATGATTTATATTCCTTTGGGTATAAACCCAGTAATGGGATTGCTGGGTCAAATGGCATTTACGGTTCTAGATCTTTAAAGAATCACCACACTGTCTTCCACAATGGTTGAACTAATTTACATTCCCACCAACAGTGTAAAAGCATTCCTATTTCCTCACAGCCTTGCCAGCATCTGTTATTTCTTGACTTTTTAATAATGGCCACTCTGACTGGTGTGAGATGATATCTCATTGTGGTTTTGATTTGCGTTTCTCTAATAATCAGTGATATTGAGCTTTTTTTCATATGTTTGTTGGCAGCATGAATGTCTTCTTTTGAGAAGTGTCTGTTCGTGTCGTTTGCCCAGTTTTTAATGTGGTTCTTTTTTTTTCTTGTAAATTTGTTTTCTTTGTAGATTCTGGATATCAGATCACTGTTGGATGGATAGATTGCCAAAATTTTCTCCCACTCTGTAGGTTGCCTGTTCATTCTGATGATAGTTTCTTTTGCTGTGCAGAAGGTCTTTAGTTTAACTAGATCCCATTTGTCAAGTTTTGCTTTTGTTGCAGTTGCTTTTGTGATTTCTTCGTGAAATCTTTGCCCACGCCCATGTCTTAAATGGTATTGCCTAGATTTTCTTCTAGGGATTTTATAGTTTTGGGCTTTACATTTAAGCCTTTATTCTATCTTAATTTTTTGTATAAGTTGTGAGGAATGGGTCCAGTTTCAATTTTCTGCATATGGATAGCCAGTTCTCCCAGCACCATTTATTAAATAAGGAATCCTTTTCCCCATTGCTTGTTTTTCTCAGGTTTGTTGAAGATCAGATGGTTGTAGATGTGCAATCTTATTTCCGAGTTATCTATTCTATTCCACTGGTCTATGTGTCAGTTTTTATACCAGTACCATGCTGTTTTGGTTATTGTACCCTTACAGTACAGTTTGAAGTTTGGTAGTATGATGCCTCCAGCTTTGGTCTTTTGGCTTAGGATTGCCTTGGCTATACAGGCTCTTTTTTTGGTTCCATATAAATTTTAAAATCGTTTTTTCTAATTCTGTGAAGAATATCAATGGTAGTTTAATGGGAATAACATTGACTCTATAAATTACTTTGGGCAGTATGGCTATTTTCATGATATTGATTCTTCCTGTCTGTGAGCATGGAATATTTTTCCATTTGTTTATGTCCTCTCTGGTTTCCTTGAGCAGTGGTTTGTAGTTCTCCTTGAAGAGGTCCTTCACTTCCCTTGTTAGCTGTATTCCTCGGTATTTTATTCTCTTTGAAGCAATTGGGAGTAGGAGTTCATTCATGATTTGGATCTCTGCTTGCCTGTTGTTGGTGTATAGGAATGCTGGTGACTTCTGCACAATGATTTTGTATCTTGAGACTTTGCTGAAGTTGCTTATCAGCTTAAGAAGCTTTTGGGCTGAGACAATGGGGTTTTCTAGATATAGGATAATGTCCTCTGCAAACAAAGACATTTTGACTTCCTCTCTTCCTGTTTGAATACCCTTTATTTCTTTCTCTTGCCTGATTGCCCTGGCCAGAACTTCCAGTACTATGTTGAATAGTGGTGAGAGAGGGCATCCTTGTCTTGTGCTGGTTTTCAAAGGGAGTGCTTCCAGCTTTTGCCCATTCAGTATGATATTGGCTGTGAGTCTGTCATAAATGGCTCTTATTATTTTGAAGTATGTTCCTTCAATACCTAGTTTATTGAGAGTTTTTAACATGAAAGGATGTTGAATTTTATTGAAGGCCTTTTCTGCATCTATTGAGATAATCATGTGGTCTTTGTCTTTAGTTCTGTTTGTGTGATGAACTACATTTATTGATTTGCATATGTTGAACCAGCCTCACATCCTGGGAATGAAGCCAACTTGATCGTGGTGGATAAGCTTTTTGATGTGCTGCTGGATTCAGTTTGCCAGTATTTTATTGAGAATTTTTGCATTGATGTTCATCAGGGATATTGGCCTGAAATTTTCTTTTTTTGTTCTATCTCTGCCAGGTTTTGATATCAGGATGATGCTGGCCTCATAGAATGAGTTAGGGAGGAGTCTCTCCTTTTCATTTGTTTGGAATAGTTCCAGAAGAAGTGGTATCAGCTTCTCTTTGTATTTCTGGTAGAATTCAGCTGTAGATCCATCCGGTCCTGGGCTTTTTTTGGTTGGTAGCCTGTTAATTACTGCCTCAATTTCAGAACTTTTATTGGTCTATTCAGTGATTTAACTGCTTCCTGGTTCAGTCTTGGGAGGGTGTATGTGTCCAGGAATTTATCCATTTCTTCTAGATTTTCGAGTTTATTTGCACAGAGCTGTTATGGTATTCTCTGATGGTTGTTTATATTTCCGTGGGATCAGTGGTAATATCCCCTTTATCATTTTTTACTGTGTCTGATTCTTCTCTCTTCTCCTTTATTAGTCTGGCTAATGGTCTATTTTGTTAAACTTTTGGAAAAAAAAAAAAAAAACCCCAGCCCCTGGATTCATTTATTTTTTGAAGGGTTTTTCATGTCTCCAGCTCCTTCATTTCCACTCTGATTTTTGTTATTTTTTGTCTTCTGCTGGCTTTTGGGTTTGTTTGCTCTTGGTTCACTAGTTCTTTTAGTTGTGATACTAGGGTGTCAATTTGAGATCTTTCTAGCTTTTTGATGTGGACATTTAGTGCTATAAATTTCCCTCTTAACACTGCTTTAGCTGTGCCCCAGAGATTCTAGTACATTGTCTCTTTGTTTTCATTGGTTTCAAAGAACTTCTTGATTTCTCTCTTAATTTCGTTATTTACCCAGGAGTCATTCAGGAGCAGGTTATTCAATTTCCATGTAGTTGTGTGGTTTTGAGTGACTTTCTTACCTTGAGTTCCAATTTGATTGCGCTGTGATCTGAGAGACTGTTTGTTATTACTTCAGTTCTTTAGCATTTGCTGAGGAGTGATTTACTTCTAATTGTGTGATCAATTTTAGAGTAAGTACCATGTGGCACTGAGAAGAATATATATTCTGTTGTTTGGGGGTGGAAAGATCTGTAGATATTTATCAAGTCCCACTTGATCCAGAGCTGAGGTCAAGTCCTGAATATCTTTGTTAATTTTCTGTCTCAATGATCTAATATTGACAGTGGGGTGTTAAAGTCTCCCACTATTATTGTGTGGAAATCTAAGTCTCTTTGTGGGTCTCTAAGAACTTGTTTTATGAATCTGAGTGCTCCTATATTAGGTGCATATATATTTAGGATAGTTAGCTCTTCTTGTTGAATTGACCCCTTTACCAGTATGTAATGCCTTTGTCTTTTTTTCAATCTTTGTTTGTTTAAAGTCTTTGTCAGAAACTAGGATTGCAGCCTCTCCTTTTTTCTGTTTTCCTTTTGCTTGGTAGATTTTCCTCCATCCTTTATTTTGAGTCTATGTGTGTCCTTACGTGTGAGATGGGTCTCTTGAATACAGCACACTGATGGATTTGACTCTTTATCCAGCTTGCCTTCTGCATCTTTTGTTTGGGGCATTTAATGCATTTACATTTAAGGTCAATATTGTTATGTGTGAATTTTATCCTGACATCATGATGCTAGTTGGTTATTTTGCAGACTTGTTTATGTTTTTGCTTCATAGTGTTACTGATCTGTGTATTTCAATGTGTTTTTTGTAGTGGCTGGTAACAGCTTTTCCTTTCCATATTGAGTGCTTCCTTCAGG
Organism: Hylobates moloch; assembly: GCF_009828535.3. Taxonomy (NCBI): domain Eukaryota; kingdom Metazoa; phylum Chordata; class Mammalia; order Primates; family Hylobatidae; genus Hylobates; species Hylobates moloch. The sequence goes on from NW_026652278.1 coordinate 119,600,893, forward strand.
AGCACTTGCAAGGCAGGCCTGGTGGTGACGAATTCCCTCAGCACTTGCTTGTCTGAAAAAGATTTTATTTCTCCTTCACTTATGAAGCTTAGTTCAGCCAGATATGAAATTCTAGGTTGGAAATTCTTTTCTTTAAGAATGTTGAAAATTGGCCCCCAACCTCTTCCGGCTTATAAGGTTTCTGCTGAGAAGTCTGCTGTTAGTCTGATGGGCTTCCCTTTATAAGTGACCTGGCCTATCTCTCTGACTGCCCTTAACATTTTTTCCTTCATTTCAGTCTTGGAGAATCTGATGATTATGTGTCTTGGGGTTGATCTCATGGAGTATTGTATTGTATTGTATTGGGGTTCTCTGGATTTCCTGAATTTGAATGTTGACCTGTCTTGCTAGGTTGAAGAAGTTTTCCTGGATGATATCCACAAGTGTGTTTTCCAACTTGGTTCCATTCTTCTGTCTCTTTCAGGTATATCTATCAGTTGTAGGTTCAGTCTTTTAACATAACCCCATAGTTTTCAGAGGTTTTGTTCGTTCCTTTTCATACTTTTTTCTCTAATCTTGTCTGCCTGCCTTATTTCAGCAAGATAGTCTTCAAACTCTGATCTCCTTTCTTCCACTTAGTCTATTCGGTTATGGATACTTGTGTTTGCATTATAAAGTTCTCGTGTTTTGCAGCTCCATCAGATCATTTACGTTCCTCTCCAAACTGGTTATTCTATTTAACATCTCCTATAATGTTTTATCATGGTTCTTAGCTTCTTTGCGGTGAGTTAGAACATATTCCCTTAGCTTGGTGAAGTTCGTTATTTCCCATCTTGGATGGATGATTGACATTCATCCATCTCAGCCTCAGCCCAGTTCTGTGTCCTTGCTAGAGACATGTTGCAATCTTTTGGAGGAGAAAAGGCACTCTGGCTTTCTGAGTTTTCTGTATCCTTGCATTCTTTCTCATCTTCATGGGTTTATCTACCTTTGATGTTTGAGGCTGCTGACTTTTGGATGGGGTTTTTGTGGTGTCTTTTTTGTTGATGTTGTTGCGTTCTGTTTTTCTTTTAGCAGTCAGGCCCCTCTTCTGTAGGGCTGCTGCAGTTTGCCTGGGGTCCACTCTAGTCCCTATTCGCCTGGGTCTCTCATCTCCCTGGAGATATCACCAGCAGAGGCTGCAGACCAGCAAAGATGGCAGCCTGCTCCTTCCTCTGGGAGCTCTGTTCCAGAGGGGCACTGCCTGATGCTACATGGAATGCTCCTGTATGAAGTGTCTGGAGACTCCTGTTGGGAGGTCTCAGTCAGGAGGAGTGGGGTCAGAGAACCACTTAAATAAGCAGTCTGTCTGCCTCTTGACAGGGTGGGTGTGCGACACCGTGGGGAATCCCCCTCATCTGGGCTGCCTTGACTCTCCAGAGCCAGCAGGCAGAGAAGACTAAGATCACTGATCCATGATACTGCAGCCGTCCTTCCTCCTAGGGGCTCCTCTCAGGATTATCAGTGTTTTGTCCATAAAACCCTGGCTGGGGATGCTGAGATTCCCACAGGGAGGCCCTGTCCAGTGAAGAGGAGTGAATCTGGGTTCCACCCCATCTCGCTGGTGCTAGCAGCAAGGGAAAGTGGCCAATTGGAGCCACAGTGATGGCAGCCTCCCCTCCCTTCTCCCCCATCTCCTTTCCCACTTCCAGAACTCAGTCTTAGGCAGTTTCTAGCTGGTGGGGGAGGATTACAAGCCAGTGGTTTTAGCTTATGGAGTTTTGTGAGAGCAAGGCTGCTTGGCTCCCTAGCTTCAGCCCCTTCCCCATGAGAGTGGACAGATCTCCTGCCTCACGGGAGTTCCCAGAGCCAGAGTATGCAAATACTCCAGTGTCTCAGTGCCTGCTCAAAGCGGCTGCCCACCCAAGCACAGATTTGTGCTTGGGACCCAAAGCTCTGGTAGCATTGGCTCAGGAGGGAACCTCCTGATCTACAGGTTGCAAGGATCTGTGGGAAAAGCCTGGTTTTCAGGGAGGGGAAGCAAAATCCTTCACCGTCTCCCTTGGCTGGAGGAGGGAGTTCACTTTGCTGCGTGCAGCTCCTGGATGGGATCTTGCTCCACCCTGTTTTTGCTCGCTCTCTGTGGGTCATGCCAGCCACCTAGCAGTCCCAATAAGAGAACTTCGGTACCTCAACTGAAGATGCAGAGTTTACTCACAGTTTTCTTCCTTCTTGGTGGGAGCTGCAGAGCAGAGCTGCCTCTCTTTGACCATCTTGGCTCTCTGTTCTACTTTTTTTTTTTTTTTTGCCTCTTGCATGTTGGTCACCTCCTAAATTAGTAATGTGTAAGTACTTATTCCTTATCAGATACTTTTCATTAATTTAACTATCCTAGTACATACCTCACTGTGGGGAAAGGGGAAAGATGAAAATTATACTTACTTTTTATTTATTTGATTCTCTTTAAGTTTCAGGTAAGCTCGATTTTGACTAGAATATATATATGTGTGTGTGTATATATGTGTATTTTTTAAAGTATTTGTCAACTTTCATTTTTTTTGTTTTTGTTAAAATACATTCAGCAGCTGGGCTTGGTGGCTCATGCCTGTAATCTCAACACTTTGGGAGGCTGAGGCAGGTGGATCGCTTGAGTCCAGGAGTTCAAGACCAGCCTGAGCAACATAGCAAAAATTCCATCTCCACAAAAAATACAAAAATTAGCCGGGTGTGGTAGCACTCTCTTTTAACAGTCCCAGATACCTGGGAGGCTGAGGTGGGAAGATCACCTGAGCTCAGTCGGTTGAGGCTGCAGTGAGCTATGATCATGCCACTGCACTCTAGCCTGGGCAACACAGTGAGACCCTGTCTCAAAAAAAAAAATCACATTCAAGTATATTTCACATGCATTTTATATACTTCATGAATTTCAGGAAAGCTGCATGTAAATCTTCTTTTAAAACTAAATCATGTTAAAGACACTGAAAAAGTTAACTAAAATTATATGGTGACTTCTTTTATAAAATACTAATTTTTGGCCGGGCACAGTGGTGGCTCACGCCTGTAATCCCAGCACTTTAGAAGGCCGAGGCGGGTGGATCATGAGGTCAGGAATTCGAGACCAGCCTGACCAACATGGTGAAACCCCATCTCTACTAAAAATACAAAAATTAGCTGGGCGTGGTGGTGTGCACCTGTAATCCTAGCTACCTAGGAGGCTGAGGCAGGAGAATCGCTTGAACCCAGGAAGCAGAGGTTGCAGTGAGTCAAGATCATGCCACTGCACTTCTGCCTGAGGAACAGAACGAGACTCCGTCTCAAAAAAAAAAAATACTAACTTTTATCTTAGAAATATAGATCATTATGCATTGGGTTTTTTCAAAGGGGGAACACTTTAGTGAACAATAGTTTACTTGACCTTTAGTTGGAAAAGAAAACTAATGGTGGAGAATTTTCTTTGGCTGTGAGAATTTGGTAGATTGAGAGGAAGTAAGAACATCAATACTGCATTTTTACTTGACATTTACCCTGTAGATCCTTCTAGAGGTTCAATGCCCCCAAGACATTCCAACACTGAGCTGTTTCTTCTCCAGGTCTTAAGCTTTGAAGACAAGCTATGCCAGCACATCTAAAATCGGTCTCTACATTTTTCCATCTTAAACATGAGCTGTCCAGCTTAGTCAAAACTAACTGCAAAACACTGGATGTACCATTTGAGTCACTTGGTCTTAAAAGAAACACTACTATCACTGTGTCATAGTTTGAGAGATTTTCACCTAAGCATTTAAGTTGCAAACCACTACATATTTGTCCCATTAGTGACTAGTGGGCCTTAATTTTGGCATTCAAATTAGGGTAAAAAACCTTGATTCTTGAAATGCTATAGAAAATAGCTTGAGGCCAGGCACAGTTGCTCACACCTGTAACTCCAGCACTTTGGAAGGCTGAGGCAGGCAGATCACTTGAGGTCAGGAGTTAGAAACCAGCCTGGTCAACATGGTGAAACCCTGTCTCTACTAAAAATATTAAAAAGAAAAAATTAGCCAGGCGTGGTGGCAGGTGCCTGAAGTCCCAGCTACTTGGGAGGCTGAGGCAGGAGAATCACTTGAAGCCAGGAAGCAGAGGCTGCAGTGAGCCTAGCTCATGCCACTGCCACTCCAGCCTGGGCAACAGAACAAGGCTCTGTTTAAAAAACAAAACTTGAAATATCCTCCCCTTAAGATCACAATATTGTCATATGCTACCATTTGACTCACAACTGCTGTCTTAGGACTGCTTATTTACATATATATGTATTAAGACACTTTGGTTAAAACAATTTATTAAATGTCTTAAATTTCTGGATATGTCCTTGAAAATACCATGAACTACTTCTAATACTGATAATTATGAATAAATGTAGCTGTTGATCGCCTCAGGTTTTCATACAAACTGAACTAAGATAGGGTTTTATCATAGGAGACTTTTTGTTTCATTTAATGAAATTTTGATGTGTTGAACTGCTTTCCTGGTATCAGAGAAACATGAGACCATCGCTCAATAATGGAAATAAAAAGGCAGAGCAGACTACTGATCTTAATAAAAGGAAAATTATTTGCTGTATCGTAGATGTGCAGTAATTTCCATGTTAAAGAGGCACTGCATTTTTAAGAAATAAAATCACACATCTTATTTTTTCATTTCTAAATGGATATTGAACTAAGCTCTGTAGGCAAACTTAGCTGCCTATTTTTCCAAATATGTATCAAACTGATTATGAGACAATAAAGTGCCTATTACTTTATTAAATAAAGGGGGACAGGATGACAGTGCAGATATCCTAGAAATATGCTTTAGAAGACATAGAAGCATTGGTAAATTGGATTTTATTAGTATCATGCAAATATTCCCTTCCACCAGCAACTATTAATGTGAAAAGCTATATATAGCTAGCATTTTTTAAAATATCAAATACTGTCTCATTATCATATGTTTTAGCCCCCCGAAATTACATTTTAGACTCTTACTTTCTCTCCCTCTCCCCTTTCTTTAGCTCTTGTTTTTGTCTTGCCAGAGAAGTGTACCTAGTAAGGGAATGTTTCTTATTTGTGCCAAGGAACTATTGATGATGCTTTATAACGGCAAGATAGTATTTTGTCACACCTGCTTTTTTATATTTCTAATACAAATGGGCAAAGCTGTAAAACCAATTTACTAGGTTTTTCTGCTTTGGACATTACTGTACATGTTAATTATCTCTAAACAGTGCCTGGCACATATTACATGCTATAAAAGTGTTAGCTACTACTGCTACCATTTATTATTATCATTATTAAATATCCATTGGTTGAAAAACCAAGTAGTCAGCTAAATGATACCTGCTGCTGTACAAAATGTTGGGGAAAAGCTGAGAAAATCATTTATCAATAAACAGTTTTCAGAACAAGAATTTATACTTCGGATATTTTTAAATTATTAAATGTTACTGAAACTTTATGCACCAAAACTGTATGAAATAATTTAATTTTGCAGAGTTGTGTTTCTATATTCTATGTAATTAAAGCTATTTTTATACTATATGATAGTTTTAAATAAAACTGGTTTGGAGGTTTGTTTGCAGTTGTATTGCCTTTTCATGCATTCATCCAACATGTATTTATTGCATTTCTACCCTGTGCCAAGCGCTGATGTGGAGGCAGAGGCTATAGCAATGAATAAAACAGCTAAAAATTCCTGCCCTCATGGAGTTTATGTTCCAATGGGAGAGGCATACCACAGACAAGATAAATAAGTAAAATATGTAAATGCTAAGAGAAAAAATCGTGAAGAAAGAAAAGGGGATATAAGATGTGGCAGACAGGGTGACCGAGGAAAGGGTTGCTGAGGTGACTGTAGGCCTGAAGTGAGGAAACTAATCATGCTGATTTCTCCGGAGAGCAAAGTGAACAGAACAAAGATCCAGAGACTCTACACTTTTAATATTAACATAAATCACTAGAATTTTTTTCCTTCCCTAATCAGTAGGTAAAATCAATGCAGTAAATTACTCATTTTCAGCTCCGACCTATTGAAGAGTTGATTCAGTGCTTTTAATAAGGTTAAAAAGCTATTGGGCGCTGTGACTCACTACTGTAATCCCAGCACTTTGAAAGGCTGAGGCGGAAGGACTGCTTGAGTCCATGAGTTCAAGACAAGCTTGGGCTTGTCTTGATAGGGAGACCCCATCTCCACAAAAAATTTAAAAAATTAGCTGGATATGGTGGTCTTTGCCTGTAGTCCTAGCTACTCGGGAGGCTGAGGTGGGAGAATCACATGAGCCCAGGAGTTCAAGGCTTCAGTGTGCCATGATCTTGCCACTGCACTCCTGACTGGGTGCAGAGTGAGACCCCATCTCAACAAAAAGTTTTTTAAAAGGTTACAAAGCTACATTTCTAAGTTGATATTTTCACTGTTGTCTGTCTTCTATCAATGAATACATGTCAGAAATAAGCTTGATATCATAAAGGAATATGATATAAACATTGTCAACTATCAAATCAAAAAGAGAAAATTGCCCTGGGGAGCAGCAGAACACTTCCTTTCTGTCCTCAGAGATGGTTCCTTTGACCTTTCTTGGATCTTAAAAAGACACTCTTACCTGTAGTGATTCAAGTAATTTCCCCCTTTAATTTCTCCCTATGTGCCTGCTAATGCTTCAAATTCCCTTGAAGGAGAATGAAACCTTTCATTTTTCAGGTGTTTGCTAATAAAAAGCCAATTGTTTATTGAATTTACAATGAATTTGACAAAGGATTTTGAAGTCAATGCAATGGAAAGACTTCCAATTTTGTTTAAGCCTAGGAATTAATTAATTAATTAATGCTTTAGACACATTAATCTGGCTGCTGCATGTGAAAGAGAGAAACAGAGATTCAAGTTGGAAAACCCAGTTAAGAGTTGAATAAGCCAGTCGGGCGCAGTGGCTCATGCGTGTAATCCCAGCGCTTTGGGAGGCCGAGGCGGGTGGATCGCTTGAGGTCAGGAGTTTGAGACCAGCCTGGCCAATATGGTGAAACCCTGTCTCCACTAAAAATACAAAACTTAGCTGGGTGTTGTGGTGGACGCCTGTAATCCCAGCTATTTGGGAGGCGGAGGCAGGAGAATTGCTTGAAACCCGGGTTTCAGTGAGCCAATATTGCACCACTGCATTCCAGCCTGGCCAACAGAGTGAGACTCTGTCTCAAAAAAAAAAAGTTGAATAAGCCACCATGGAAAGGAAGTAGCACCAAACATACGATATCAGTAGGACTTGCCAACTGATTTTATGTGAGGTAATCAAAATATTGACAACATTCCTGGTCTGGAATCCTTCTGACCTAAATGGTTTTTTACTAGTGACAAGTACTAGTAGAAGGGTTATAACACACTTAAGACAAAGGAAAAATTAGAACCTAACATTCAAAAAAAGCTAAAAACTCATCTCACATTTTATAGATGTAAGGCTCTGCAGGTCCTACAGAGTAAGAGGTGATAAGATGGGATCTCCATTTATTTCAAACCACCAAACGAGCTGTAAAAAGGGATATATTAAATGCTACTATAGAAGGATTTCCATGATATGTTAAGTGAAAAAAGTGAGGTGGAAGAAAAAGACAAACGTTATATACAGGCTAGACGTACGTCTACTGAGTATTTTTGTCAAAAGAAGTCAAACCTGAATCTGCCAACCTCCTCTAAATGAGTTCTCAAAGTGCAGTTTGGAAAACCCCTCTGTGTCACGGAGACAGGAACACCATGAGGTAAAAGGTATTTTCTTAAATGATACTATTATGTGCCTTTTTCACTTTCATTCTGTCCTGAATAAACAGTGGAGTTTTCCAGTGGCTACATGTGTGATATCGCAACAGACTGAATGCAAAAGCAGTAATGTGAATCTAGCTGTCTTTTATTAAGCCAGACATTAGAGATTCAAAAATATAAAACAATACTATTTTTCTACTACATTTTTTATTTAAAAGTCTTATGTATGCTATCCTGTAATGGATTATTTTTATTTTAAATGAATTAAATGTTTTTAAATTGTGTTTTAATTTCTGCGTGGTAAATGCCAATATACATAATAAAAACAGAAGCTTCATTGTGTCTTCAATAATTTTTTTAAGAGACAGCGTCCTGCTCTGTTGCCCAGGCTGGAGTGCAGTGGTGAGATCATAACTCGCTGCAGCCTACAACTCCCGGGCTCAAGCAATTCTCCCGTCTCAGCCTCCTAAGTAGCTATACTTAGGACTACAGGCTTGTGCAGCTACGCCCAGCTATTTTTTTTTTTTGTAAAGGAGGGGTCTCACTATGTTGCCCAGGCTGGACTTGGCCCAAAGTTTTGGGATTACTGGTACCTGGCCTTCAATAATTTTTCAGAGTGAAAAAGAGGGGTCCTGCAATCGAAAAGTTTGTGAACTACTCTTCTAGATAGGTCATTGGCCCTCAACCCTAGAATTAGAATTACTTCAAACATTATAATTACCTGGAGAATTTAAATACTGATGCCAGGCCTCACTTCTAGACGTTCTGATGTAATGTGCAGGGCCTAATCCCAAACATCAATTTGAAAAACAAAACAAAACACCCCTCATCCCCTTGAATGTGCAGTCTGGATTGAGAACCACTGCTCTGGATATTATCAATTTAAATACAATATGAAAAAGAGGAACATGTATTATGCTATGGGGGCACAATCATCAAAACGACACAGAAAGTGACTAGACAAAGGATCCCTGCTTAATTAAAGGAACGGATTAAAGCAATTTCCAAGGGAATTTGAAGCATTAACAGGCACATAGGGTGCAATTTAAGGGGAACATCACTTGAATCACACAAAAGATAAGACTGTCTTTTTTTAAGATGCCAAGAAAGGTCAAAGGAACCATCTCTGGTCAAAGAAAACGTAACGGATCAAAGCGATTAAGAAAGCAAAGAGGGTAACACTAGGAACTAAAACTAAATTCTGATAATCTCACATTGCTGCCGTCACCGCGCATCCGGGAGCCACGTGTCAGGAGTCACGTGTCAGGCGTCACGTGTCAGGCGCCTGGTGGCTGGAGGCCGTTGGAGCGCCTGCGCAGCTTTTCCACACGCCCCACGCCGGCGCGGCGCTCTCCCAGCGTCCCAAGAGCCACTTTCTCGCCAGGACGATGCTACAGCGGTTTTCCGCCTCCCTTCATCGTCACTCCCGTACTCATTTTTAGCCACTGCTGCCGGTTTTTATATCCTTCTCCATCATGCATCGTGAGCCTGCGAAGAAGAAGGCAGAAAAGCGGCTGTTTGACGCCTCGTCCTTCGGGAAGGACCTTCTGGCCGGCGGAGTCGCGGCAGCTGTGTCCAAGACAGCGGTGGCGCCCATCGAGCGAGTGAAGCTGCTGCTGCAGGTGCAGGCGTCGTCGAAGCAGATCAGCCCCGAGGCGCGGTACAAAGGCATGGTGGACTGCCTGGTGCGGATTCCTCGCGAGCAGGGTGCGTAAAAGCAGGCTGCCCCATGAGCCTCTCCCGGCGCCCCCGTCAGCTTCCCAGAGAAGAGGGGTGGCTGGGAGGGGCATGATTGTGGGCCCCACAACCACGGCTACAGCTGTCGGTGATGAATTTGCTTCTTACCCTTCCAGAATTTAGTTTCTCAACCTAACAGGCTCTGCTTTCCCAGGGCCGCGTTGGTCCTGACCAAGTCCTGGTACCGGGGAGACCACTGCCTTTTCTTTCTCTAAATCTGCTGCAGTGCGATTTACACCTTGTGCACCTGTGCCAGGTCCAGAAGGCAAGTGGTTTACCTCCCAGGATTGAGGGAGATGCCATTAGGCACTCTGCTATAACTAGTGCTACAAGTTGCTTAAATATTTGTTGGTATAATCACCCCACTGTGCTCCAGCATGGGCGACAGAGCGAGAACTTGTGTCAAAATCTATATGTATATTTGTTGAAATACTATGTCTAAGAGAAGTACAAATATGGGAGCACTAGGGCTTCCCAGAACTCTGAAACCTATTAGTGAAAAGAGGTTCTGCTTATTCTACTGAAGACCAAGGGGGCACTTCGTTCTGCCCAAAATTCAAGGGGGCGCTAAAAAAAAAAACAAAAAAGAAAACAAACAAACAAAAACAAAACCCAACCCTCAGTCATCAAGATAAAAAGTATTTTAAGGCAGGCGCGGTGGCTCACGCCTATAATCCTAGCACTTTGGAAGGCCGAGGCGGGCGGATCACTTGAGCTCGAGCTCAGGAGTTCTAGACGACCCTGGCTAACATGGCGAAACCCAGTCTCTACTAAATATACAAAAATTAGCCGGGCGTGGTGGCGCACGCCTGCAGTCCCAGCAACTTGGGGGACCCCGATGCGGGGGTTTCAGGGAGCCCAGATCGCGCCACTGCACTCCAGCCTGGATGGAGTGAGACCCTGTCTCAAAAAAACAAAACTTTAGGGTCCTTCCGTTTCCGAAGCCCCTCTCTTTCACTAGAGAGAGAGCTATTCTCCTTCCTCTTTATTTTTTCTATTAAACCTCCACTCCTAAAAACAGAAAAAAAAAACTTTAAACTATTTTAATGCAATCTTTTAAAAATCAAGTCATGCAAAAAAATTAATAACGAACACAATATATACAAGTTTAAAATAAAGATGGGATCGGTATTACCAGTTTTTCTTTTTGCATCAAGTGCTGTCCTTATTTAAAATTTCATTTTTGTTCATCATGGATTTTTTCTATTAATATTGGAATGATTTAAAGAAATAACGAAAGTGCTTTGTGAACCATTGCTGCAAAATGGCTCCCAAGTTAGCTAAAGGGATAAGTTTATCAGATATTTTATATAATCCACCCATATAGTTGGATTCAATAGAAAAATCTGTATGATCTTTTAAAAAGAAATAGACTTACTTATGTGTATTCTCAAGAAATGAAGTGGCTTCAACTCCAGTGCAGACCTTTCTTTTAGTCCTGTTCTAGGGCCAGATACTGTCCCATTTAAGAAAGCACCTTGTACCCTAGGAATGCTAGGGATGTGGTTACAACTCTTCCAGACCTGTGGCGTGGAGTATATGGGGTGAGGGGTAGAAACTTAATGCATCATCTGGGAGCTAAGCTCAGGTCTTTCATAGTTTGCCTCTCTCCACTCATTCATTTAATTAAAGCAAGCTTCTCATTTCCCGCAAGATTTTTTCAGGAAAAGCAAGGAAAAGTCTCTTCTTCGTTTATATTCTAAGACTTCTGAAGAGAAGTAGGGGCCTCTCTATTACTAGCTTTTCTGCTTCAAATATTTTGTCAGGTAAAATGAAGTATTCTGGTCAGATAGGGCTGACTAGTGCTAATTTATTTCATATTTTTAATGTTTTTCACAATATTTAAACCTAAACGTATTCAATATGGCCCTTGTAAGTTGATATCATTCTCAAATGTATCCTGGTCCCTGCTTTAAGTTCCAAGATGAGAGGATCATAAGTAGAACTTGAAGATGTTTTCTATTATATATAAAGCTTTATGATATACCATGGTGTATCCTATGCTAAGAGATCAGTAATTTACAACAAGGATACTATTGCCATCTAGAGGCAATTTTGGAAACTTGTGGGGCAATTTTTTTTATTTAGCACAAAGATAGAGGGGTGTAAACCTACATTACAATGGTATGAAAGGCAAGGGCCAGGAATGTTAAACGTCCTGCTGCTATATCCATGATGAAGATTTATCCCACAACCTGAATGACTTTTAGATCTCCCCTTCGATTTTCGTGTAGCAGTGAAACCTGTTTATGATTCTCTAAGCCTAGAAATAACTTAACTCTGATTTACTTATAAACACACATGGTCTGGGTCATGATTTTAGTATACACTGATTCCAGTAATGCAGCTACCATATAAGGAAGTAGAAGAAAAGATTGTACTTTCTTCTGTTCAGAAGTTTACTAAGGGTTGTTCATCATTGCAGAAACTCATGTCAGCAACTCTGCTTATAGTATTTGGTCATCATTTATACAGGTTGAGTATCCGAAAAGCTTGGAACCAAAAGTTGTGGAATTTTTTATTTTTTCAGATTTTAGAATATTCTCATTATATTTACCACATGAGCATCCCTAATCTAAAATCCAAAATGCTCTAATAAGCATTTCCTTTGCCCATCATGTCAGTGCTCAAAAAGTTTCAGATTTTGGAGAATTTTGGATTTTTGGATTAGTGATGCCCAACCTGTATCATCTGTATTTGTAGCTATTGAATCTATGATGATTGTATGTATACTTGTACACATATTTATTTGATGTATTTCAAAATGTCAATATGCGGTTAATTACAACTGAATCGTTATAAGTAGAGGCAAGCTTGACTATTATATTTTTGGTATGGTCATGACCTACCAACTTCCTTATTTTAAAACATAAATTTCTTGCAATTTGCCTTCTCTTTCTTTTTTGAAAGTCAGGACACATGCACATCTTACGTGTCCTGAAGATTGTTTTTATGTTTTCTCTAATTTTATTCACAACTTTTCGTTTCTTTAGGCCGTGTGAAATGAGCTGGAGAAAGAGACATGAACACAGAATGCACAACTAGATGCTCTCTAGTTTCTTACCTTATCTCTGCTTTCTTTCCATTACAAGGATAGATCTCTGCATTCTTGCCTTGAATATAGCTTTAAATATCACTTTGAGTGTTTTTGACACTTTTTATAAGCTTTTCTTGGCTTATGAAACTTCTGGATTTATCCTTACTTTGTTCTTAAAGATTTATTATATTATTTAGTTGGTTTTATCACCTTCCAACTTTGTATGTGTACTTTTATTTAACACTGTTTAAACCTTTATTATGCAAATAATGCATAATTATTGTAGAAAATTAGAAAATATAAAGAAGCAAAAAGTAATATCACTGCTAAAGTCACCACAGTTAACATTTTGGTTTTTCACTGAGCAAAATATGCATATGTAAATAGGTGTTTAATCAAAGGAACTGTCTTATTAGTATATTGTAAATGTAGCCTTTTAAAGAACTGATCTTCTGGGTGTGGTGGCTCATGCCTGTAATCCCAGCACTTTGGGAGGCAGAGGTGGGCAGATCACTTGAGGCCAGGAGTTCAAGACCAGCCTCGCCAACATGGTGAAACCCTGTCTCTACTAAAAATACAAAAATTAGCTGGGCATGGTGGCGCACGCCTATAGTCCCAGCTACCTGGGAAGCTGAAACACAAGAATCACTTGAACCTGGGAAGCACAGGCTTCAGTGAGCCAAGATCGTGCCACTACACTCCAGCCTGGGTACAGAGCAAGACTGTCTCAAAAAAAGATCCATACAGTCTCATTTTTACAAGCCTATCCAAACTCTTCTCTTTTAGGAGTTCTGTGTCATGAGTTTATCAGCTTTCATCTAAGCTTTTCCCAAACCCATTTTTCTGAAGACTTAGAACAGTAAGGTTTTTTAATATCCTAGGGTCCATCTTGAAGATGCTATTTTGGGGTATGGGAAGAAAATACTAGGTATTTTATTTATATGTACTTTAAGTAAAATACAAAAATAAATTTTACTGATATTTAATATATAAATTGGTATTATCACCTATGCTTGGGCCCAGTGTCAGTTACATATCACAGGACATTAAGGGATCCTGAAAAAAAGAGTGGGAGTTACACAGGGTAGAGGGAATGACAAGCACCCTTCCTCAATAATATATTATTGTTTATGTTTGCCCAATTAACTGGATTTATAAATTCTATTATCAGGTTTTAACTAAATCCTCAAAACATGGACAAAACTTTGAAAAAGATTCTGCCGTGAAAACCAAATCAAGAGTAACACCAATATCAAATGATGAACCACAAGAGAAAGACATAGCTGATGCCATTTACTCCAAGAAATGGCATATTATTTCATCATTCACGTGACAGTCAGTGTAGAAACAATGACAGTCTAATTGGACCTGAGACAAGAAGACTATTTGAAATATAGATTCCTATATACTGTTCTTAAAAATGAACCTCACCCTAACAGTGCCTTGAGATAATAGCAAATGATGGTGTGAAAACATCATAATTAGCAAGATACTTGAAAACATTATTTTTCATCTTTTAAATAAATGTTTAACTTTGCTCTAATATCATCTAACATTCAAGTTTCCCTAACAACCCTATCTAAATAGCCTTTTATTATTCCCAATCTTCATATATTGTTTTTTTCTTTACAGTTTTTTATTGCTAACAGACATAGTTATTTGCTACCTATCTCCCTGGTCCCTCCCTCTTAAGATGTAAGCTCCGTAAGATCAGGAACATTGTTCCTAATGCTGTCCCCAGTAGGCACAAAATGTCTGCTGTGGAGGAGGTACCAAATAAAAGTTTTTAAATGAAAAATCTTTATCTCATTCTTTGATTTATATTTTGAGTATGTTTTACAGATGTATATAATATGATATAGTTGCAAAGGTATATAATTTATTAATGTATACTATTTGGAAGTCATGCAGACTTTTTTTTTAATTGATAGGCATATCATCAAAACATGTTGAACCTTCTCTGCAAAAAAAAAAAAAACAACGTTGGTTTAGACTGTATATCCAAACATGCCTAACATTCTTGTTCTTGGCAAGGCCAGCCAATAAATGGCCCAGTAACTTTTTCCTGTCACTTTTATTTCAATTCTTATTTTATTTGTTCAAAATTAGGTTCAGAGCAGGTTTTTCTCATCCTTCTTAAATTTTGAAGAAATTTTTTTCTTAGGAATTAGATCAGAAACTTTTAAACTTTTATTTATTTATTTTACTTTTAATGGAGAAAGAGGTCACCATCACTATATTTTTCTCTACCAATTTTGTGATATATATTAAGAAACCATCCATTTATTCTGTATGACTAGAGAGTCAAAACGTTCCTGCCATTGTATCACTTCTGCTTTAACCTTGTTTTATTCTAACCAAAAAATACTGTTTTATCCAGAATGAATTTTTATATAGAGGCAATAGAAGTGCAATAACTCTAGACCTGGAGTCAAATGGACCTAGAACCAAGTCTCAGCCTTTCCCATACCTTGTAACTTTGAACAGTTTTTATTTAACCTTTCTCAGCCCCAGTTTCCTCAGTGATATACTGGTATAATAACTATACCTATCTGATACGGTAGTTGTGAGGATTAAAGAAGACAATACATGTAAAATATTCAACATGTGTCTATACCATAGTGCTCAAGTGATTGTAACTAATGTGTTTGTGTGTGTTCTTGAATTTATAAACATGTACTCCAGATGTTCATTTGTAAATGAAATAATTTGGGATAAACTTGCATTACACATAGAGTAGATTTTTGTAATCTATCCAAGGGAACTGGAACCTATGTAGTGCATAGCATATCTAAGTAGAGTTGAATTAAAATGCTGAAACCTGACTCCCAAAAATAGTTAGACAATGTATTCAGAATTTTACTTAGGGGCTCCTCCTGTGTTGTACTCTTAGCAGGGACATTGGAGTTTCTAACAGCAAGGTACAGCAGAGGCAAAGAAGGAAATAAGAATAAGATGTTTTAGTGTGATCTATGGGAAAAGAGGTTAAAACAAGAGTTCTTAACCTGACACCTGGAGCTTCAGGGAATTCAAGAATTCTGTGACGTCTATGTAAAACTATTTTATGTATGTGAGATTTTATATTTTTTCTGACATAACCCATTAAGAATTGGCTGCTATACTACTTTAACAGTTTTCCTGTTAGACTTCTAGGGATTTGTTTGTAAATTTTCACTGAGATATTGACATTTCTTTTGATGCAAATGTTTTATTCATGCAAATACAATTTTTCTCAAAGGAACACATTCTTCAGCCAACTCTAGCAAACCTCTTTAGTCATAAATCTGACACTCTGTCATCATGGTCTCATGTTAGTTTCCAGATGTCTTTATCATTAAAACCTTCTGTTCATGTTCAGTACACTAATCAAAGTTACAAACCTTTGTACTACTCTTTTTTTTTTCTTTTAGATAGGGTCCTGCTCCATCGCCCAGGCTGGACTGCAGGGCACAATCGCGACTTAACTGCAGCCTGGAGTTTTGGTGTTCAAGAACTCCCACCTCAGCCTCCTCAGTAGCAGGGAGCACAGGCACATGCCACCATGGCAGCTAAGTTTGTTTGGGGTTTGTTTTTTTAGAGATAGAGTCTCACTGTGTTACCCAGGCTGGTCTCAAACTTCTGGCCTCAAGCAGTCATCCGTCTTCAGCCTTCCAAGTCATTGGGATTACAGGCATGAGCCACCATGCCTGGCTTGTGCTATTATATATTATACTCATTTTTTATATCCTCAGAAATATAATCATAATTACAGAATTATAACTAATAACTCCTAGTCTGAAACCCATAATATACCAGTCAGCTGAATTAGCCATTTCCAAAGTGGCCATTAATAGTTAAAAAGCCATGTGTAAAATAGCCTTCAAAAACCAGTTTATTAGTTTTTTCCTTTAAACAGCTGATCTCAATTTTCTTTTTAGGAGAGGGTCTCACTCTGTTTCCCAGGCTGGAGTGTGGTGGCACCATCACAGCTCACTGCAGCCTTGGCCTCCCAGGGTCAAGCGATTCCCACTCCGGATTCAAGCAATTCTCATTCCTCAGCCTCCTGAGTAGCTGAGACTACAGACGTGCACCACCACACCCAGCTAATTTTTTGTATTTCAGTAGAGATGGGCTTTCACTGTGTTGCCCAGGCTGGTCTCAAATTAAGCTCAGGCAATCTACCTGGCTCAGCCTCCCAAAGTGCTAGGATTATAGGTGTGAGCCACCACGCCTGGCCCAAATTGTTTAATTTCCATATAATTTGTGCTTTTGAGAGATCTTTTTGATATTGACTTCTGTTTTTGTTCTGTTGTGGTCTGAGAGTGTGGTTGATATAATTTCAATTTTTTTGTATTTATGGAGACTTGCTTTATGGCTTAGCATGTGGTCAATCTTGGAATATGTTCCATGTGTAGAAGAGAAGAATGTAATTCTCTGGTTGATGGGTGGAGTATTCTATAGATGTCTATTAGGTTCGAATAGTCAAGTGTGGAATTTAAGTCTAGAATTTCTATGTTCATTTTCTGCCTTAGTGGTCTAATGCTGTTGGTGGGATGTTGAAGTACCCCACTCTTATTGTGTGACTGGCTAAGTCTTTTTGTAAGTGTAGAAGTACTTGTTTTATAAATCTGGGTGGTCCAAATGTTGGGTATGTATATATTTAGGATAGTTAAATCTTCTTGTTGAATTGAACCCTTTTTCATTATGTGATGCACATCTTTGTCCTTTTTATTTTTGCTGGTTTAAACTCTGTTATATCTCATATAAGAATAATGACCCCTGCTCTTTTTTGTGTTTTATTTGCATGATCCTTTTCCAACCCTTTACTTTGAGCCTGTGGGTGTCATTACATGTGAGATTGGTCTCTTGAAGACAGCAGACAGATGCATCTTGTTTTTTATCCAACTTGTCACTCTGTACCTTTTAAATGGGGTGGTTAGAGGTTTACATTGAAGGTTAATATTTGATATATGAGGTTTTGATCATATTGTGAATTCGTTAGCTGGTTTCTTCATATTTTATATTGTGTGGTTGCTTTATAGGGTCTCTTGGCTATGTTCTTAATAGTGTTTTTGTGGTAGCAGGTATTTTTCTTTCATTTCCATGTGTAGAGCTCCCTTAAGGATTGCTTGTCAACCTGGTCTGGTGGTAACTAAATTCTCTTAGCACTTGCTTGCCTGGAAAAGATTTTATCTCTTCTTCGTGTATAAAATTTAGTTTCGTGTGATATGAAATTCTTAGTTTGAATTTTTCTTTAAGAATGCTGAAAATAGTCCCCCATTCTCTCCTGGCTTGTAATGTTTCTGCTGAGAAGGCTACTGTTAGCTTGATGGGTTTCTCTTTGTACATGATCTGACCTTTTCCTTTAGCTCTCTTTAAGATTTTTTCTTTAGTGTTGACCTTGGACATTCTGGTGACTATATGCCTTGGTGATGTTCATTTTGTACAGTATCTCACAGCTGTTCTCTGGATTTCTTGTATCTGGAGAAAGATTAGGGAAATTTTCTTGAATTATTTCCTCAAATATGTTTTTTGGATAGTTTACTTTTTCTTTTTCTGTTTCAGGAATGCCAGTAACTTATAGGTTTGGCTGCTTTACATAATCTTATATTTCTCAAAGACTTTGTTCATTTATTAAAATTCTTTTTTCTGTATTTTTGTCTAACTGGGTTAGTTAAAAGGACCAGTCGTCAAGCTCTGCATTTCTTTCTTCTGCTTGGTCCAGTCAATTGATAATTTTTTTAATTGTATTTTGAAATTTCTTAAGTAAGCTTTTCAATTCCATAAGATCTCATTGATTTCTTTTGAAGATGTTTATCTCTTCTTTCATTTCCCAGATTACTTTAGAAGTTTGTGCCTATCTTCAACCTTCTTTTGGATCTTATTGAGCTTTCTTGCGATTCATGCTTTGAATTCGTAGTCATTTCTGAGTTTCCAGTTTGGCTAGGAACCATTGCTTGACAGCTAGTGTGATCCTTTGGTGTTGTTATTACATTCACATTTTTTGTGGTGCCTGATTTCTTGCCCTATTCCTTCTCAGCTGGAGACACTAGTGCTTCCAATTTTTGTAGTCATTTTAATGCAGGTAGGATTTTTTTTCTTTTTCTACGTAACATTATTGGGGTTTTTTCTTTTCTCTTTCCCCCTCCTTACTTGGGGGTATAACTGTAGACAGTGTTGGGTAGGGGCTTTTGACTTTGCTCTATAGCCCTTGGGGGTGTAACTGTAGACAATGTTGGACAGGGGCTTTTGACTTTGCTTCTATAGCCCTATGCACATATGTCAGCAGGTTTTATATTAGGCTATAGGATCCAACCTACAGGCCAGTAGATTGCATGTACAGCTGAGTCAACTGAGGCAAACACAGCTACATATGTACTTGACCCCTATTTGCTGGGAGAAAGGATGGGCCAGGCTGATGATTCAGGAGAGCAGATGGTCAGAATGCCTGGAAATCTGCCTGGTTGTGGAGCAAGACAGCCCCACTTCACCACAATGTCTGCACAGGAAGGATGGGGCAGCTCAGGCTGCTGATCATGGCAAGTAGGTACTCTGCCTGCCTGAGTGTGAAGCTGAGAAGGCCCCCTCCACACAGATCTCTGCAAAGGAAGGGTGGGGTGACTCAGGCTGCCAATGCAGGTGAGCAGGTTCTTTGAATGCCTGGAGATCTGCCTGTGTATGGAGCAGAGAGGGCCCTACTGTACCACAATCTCTGCACAGAAAGGGTAGGGTGGCTCAGGCTGCTCATCTAGGTGAGTGGGTACTCCAAATGCCTGGAGATCTCTTCAGTTTCTTTCATCAGTTTTTTAAACTTTTTGGCGTACAGATCTTTCACCTCTTTGGTTAAATTTATTCCTAATGTTTCGTTTATGCTATTGTGAATGATACTGTTTTATTACTTTTTCAGGTAGTTCATTGTTAGTATACAGAAATGTGATTGATTTTTCTGTGTTGATTTTATATCCTAAAACTTTACTGAATTATTAGTCTAATAGTTTGTTGGCATATTTAGGGTTTTCTGTATGTAAGATCATGTCATCTGCAAACGGAGACAGTTTAACTTCTTTTTAATTTGGATACTTTTTTTTATTCCTAATCACTCCGGCTAGAACTTAAGGTACTATATTGAATAAAAGTGCAAGAATGGATCCCTTTGTCTTATTCCTGATCTCAGAGGAAAGTTTTCAACTTTTCTCCACTGAGTATGATATTATCTGTGAGCTTGTCACATATGGCCTTTATTATGTTATAGTACATTGCTTCTATACCTAATTTGTTGAGAGTTTTTATTACATAAAGATAAATTCTGTCAAATGCTTCTTCAGCATTTTTTGAGATGCTCATATGATTTGTGTCCTTCATTCTGTTAATGTGGTATATCACATTTACCAATTTGTGCATGTTGAGCCATCCTTGCATCCCAGGCATAAATCCCACTTGATCGTGGTGAATGATCCTTTTATCATTATATTGAATTCAATTTGGTAGTATTTTGTTGAGGACTTTTGCATGTTTGTTCATTGGAATATTGGCCTGTAATTTTCTTTTCTTGTAGTATTTTGGTTGGCTTTGGTACTGGGGTAATGTTGGCCTTGTAAAATGAATTTAGTAGAATTCAGCTGTGAAATCATCAGATCCTGGGCTTTTCTTTATTGTTAAGTTTCTGATTACTGATTCAATCATTGTTGGTCTGTTCAGAAATTTATTCATGATTCAGACTTGGTAGATTATATGTTTCTAGAAATTTATCAATTTCATATATGTTATTTCATTTCTTGGTATATAATTGTTCATAGTAATCTCTTACGACTCTTTGTATTACTGTAGTATTAGTGGTAATGTTGCTTCTTTCACTTATAATTTTACTTACTTGAGTCTCCTCTCTTTTTTTCTTAAGTCTAGCTAGAGGTTTGTCAATTTTGTTTATCTTCTTCTAATAAAATACCAACCAGCTCTGGATCTCAAAAAAATAAACTCTTAGTTTGCTTGATATTTTTCTATTATTTTTATAGTCTCTATTTCATTTATTTCTGCCATTGAAACCGGCTCAATTGGCCCATGGAACTGATGTTTATTGTTTCTCATCAATAAACCAAGGAATTGACCTTCTCAGTCTTAAAACTTGAAAAACTCGTATTTGTCATATCTGAGTTCCTTTCTCAGGAAACCAACCTTTGGGCCATAGTATCAAGGAACTGAAACTTACCAGATCACCACATCTGAACATTGACACACTAACCCCTTGCCTGTCATGACTGCCTGATTGATAACCTGTTGACCAAGTCCTTCTTCTTATTCCTCCCTAATTCTTGCTTTCCCACACATAGTTACATTTCTTTTCTGCTATATAAACTCCTGATTTTAGTGCGTGAAAGAGGTGGATTTGAGATTCATCTGTTCTCCTCAGACACAGCACCCAAAAAAGCCTTCTTCCCTGGCAGTACTCATCATCTCTGTGATTGGCTTTCTGTGCAATGAGCAGCAGAACCTAGACTAAACCCTTGGCATTTTGGTAACACTAATTTTTATTATTTCTCTCCTTCTTCTAACTTTGGACTTAGTTTGTTTTTTTTTTCTAGCTCCTTGTGGTATAAACTTAGGTTATTTGAGATCTTTCTTCTTTATACATATGCATTTATTGCTATAAACTTCTCTCTTAACTGCTTTTGATGCATTTATGAGTGTTGGTATGTTGTGTTTCCATTTTATCCCAGGATTTAAGTTTCCTCTTCATTTCTTCTTTGACCCATTGGTTGTTAAGAGCATGTTGTTTAATTTCCATGTATTTGTGAACTTTTTAATTATCTTCCTGTTCAAAAATTGTTGCAGCAGTTTCTTTTTTTAATAAAGCTTCATCTATTATAATTTTAGAACTTTTCTGTGATTTGTTTCTCCAGAAATCCAAGCCTAGAGTAGAGTTTTGGAATCATACAGAAAGCCTGATTTTAAGTCTTGGTTGGCTAGTAATCCTCAGGCAGTTTTTCTTTTTTCTTTTCTTTTCTTTTTTTTTTTTTTTTTAAAGACAGGTTCTTATTCTGTCACCCATGCTGGATTGCAGTTGTGTGATCATAGCTCACTGCAGCCTCTACGTCCTCAGCTCAAGAAATCCTCCTACTTCAGCCTCCTGAGTAGTTGGAACTACAGGCACATGCCACTGCACACGGCTAATTTATTTTTTTAATTTTTTGTAGAGATGCGGTTTCACAATTTTGCCCAGGCTGATCTTGAATTCTTGAGCTCAAGCAGTCCTCCCAATTTGGCCTCCCAAAGTGCTGGAATTACAGGCGTGAGCCACTGCACCTAGCCTAGTTTTTGAACTTTTTAAAGTTTCACTTTGTACATACTTAAAATGGGTGCTGTTGGAGAACCTACATAATAAGCATAATTGATTAAATGATATACATGTAAATTCTTTGCCAGTGACTGGTTCATATAGCGAATGCTCAGTAAGTAGTAGTTGTTACCATCACATGTTGAATACCCTAGTAAAGATGGAGTCAGCTATGAGTACTGAGAAGATTATTTCTTTGCCATTAAATATGCTTCTGAATTGTCTTTGTGTAATCACTTTATATCCAGCCTTGGGTTCACCAAGATTCTTTATTTTTTTCCCACAGGGTTAATGTTACGTATTTAACAAATAAGTATCTTTCCCTCTATGTACTTATCTAACTTTGTTCAATTCTGAGCACTAGCCCAGTTAACTGAGATTATTTTCTTTTGAATCTTTATTTTTAAAAGACTGATTCTGGATGTTCTCCAAACTGGTGCTAGAGGTATCCTGTTCAGAACAGCAAGGCCAAAGCATTTTACAATTTGTAATCTAGTGAAAACAACCAAGGCTATTGCAGAGCTAGCCTGCCATGCTCTAGGGCAGCTCTATATCATAAGGATAGTTCTGAATTTTAAGGGGTACACAATGAATTACATGGGTTGGTCAGTCCCTGGAGAATTCCCATCTCTCCCTCAGTTCTCTAGAATCTGCCTGGAATTGAGATGGATCCCTTTTCTGGATAAATTTTAACACCCATTCAAAATGGTTCCAGATCATAAAGATAAGGGCACATTAGATTCTTTTATCGTGTTCTCATTCTCATAAGTATGTGTACAAATCAGTAAGTGGATTTATTCTATCATACTCATTTGTAACAGCCTTACCACCATAGGTGTTGTACATCAGGATTTGGGAATAAGCCTAAGGGTTACTAGCCTCTGACAAATACAACTGAGCTCTGTTTTTCTACTAGTAAAGAGCCCTATATTCAACTAATATACTTTCCGTTTTAGGTATTCAAAGCTCTTTATTTGAAATTTTTTAAAAAATGGAATGGGGTGCAATAGAGTTAACACTGCCTTTTTATTTTTCAGTGGAGACACGCATTTTAGAAAACTTTATTTTTCTCATAAGAAAGGGTATGTTTTAGACAGTTCGTATAGCTAAATTTGCTAAAACTATGGCAATTGTTTAATAATACAATGTAAGTTTATGTATTTGTATGTTTCCTTCTATAGGTTTCTTCAGTTTTTGGCGTGGCAATTTGGCAAATGTTATTCGGTATTTTCCAACACAAGCTCTAAACTTTGCTTTTAAGGACAAATACAAGCAGCTATTCATGTCTGGAGTTAATAAAGAAAAACAGGTAATTATATATTTTTTTTTACTTTTTCCTTCCAATATAGAAATTTTCCATCCAATATAAATTTCCCATCCAATGTAAATATATTTCACTATCTCTAAAATTTTCTTTAAAATGGTTAGATTTGTCTTAACTGTGATGTTTTATTTGGGGAGGATGTGCTCAAGTAGTGGGAAAAAATAATGTGTGTATTGTTACAAAAATCATAAAGGATCTTTTGTCCCAAGGCAGTATTTTTTGAATAAGTATTATACTTAATGTAATTTCATCTTATCACTGTTTTGCACTGGGGAAACACGGCATTTTGTCTGCTTATTTTAAGCGCAGAAAGAAATCAACAAGTACGTAGTTCCTATTACTGAGGTAATTTATATCCTGAAGAAGTAAATTATTTCTTCTTTGAGAATAAAGATATATTTAGCTGAGATTGAAGTGTATAGGAAGTCCAAATGGAGCAAAACTGGAAAATGATAAATTTAAACTAGAGAATTCTTTTTATTGCAAGGATACTTCTTTTTTCCAAGTAATTACTCCCTTGGTTACAAAATCTCAATTTCAAAATTTCCTACTCATATAAACTACATGTTATTTATTCTGATTTCTATTTGTTTTGTTGTATCCAATACACTATACTACCTACATTACTCCCAAGATCTTCCCCTCACTCTTACAAAATCTCTCTTCCCCCTCATCTTTTCTCTTTTTCTCCCTATCACGCCTCATCTCCCACTCCTGCCTCAGCCAACCAAGCTGTCTTAGGAGGTTTTTTAAAAGCAAGTCTTTGTGGAACATTTCATTGTTGCTGCCTCTTTAAATTTCCTTTTATGCTCTGTATTCCCTTTTTTCACAGTTTTATTAACAGTTGTTCATTGAATGTTTTGCCCTGTACTTTGGCCAGGGTGGTGGGGCAGGGCGAGGGGGCGCAGGTAGAAAGGTAACCAAGAAAATTCCCTAGACTTAGAATTGGAAGGTTTAGATTTGGATCTTATTTAGCTACATGAGGTTTTTTTACTTTTATTTTAGGTTTGGGGGGTACATGTGAAGTTTTGCTTTATAGGTAAACTCGTGTCACAGGGGTTTTTTATACAGATAATTTCATCACTCAAGTATTAAGCCTAGCACCCAATAGTTATTTTTCCTGCATCTCTGCATCCTCCCACCCCCCACCCTCAAGTAGATCCCAATGTCTGTTTTTTCCTTCTTTGTATTCATAAGTTCTCATCATTTAGCTCCCACTTACAAGTGAGAACATGCAGTATTTGGTTTTCTGTTCCTGCATTAGTTTGCTAAGGATAATAGCCTCCAGCTCTGTTCACGTTCGCACAAAAGACATGATTTTGTACTTTTTTATGGCTGCATAGTATTGCATGTTATGTATGTACCACGTTTTCTTTATCCAGTCTGCCATTATGGGCACTTAGGTTGATTCCAGGTTTTTGCTATTGTGAGTAGTGCTACAATGAACATTCACATACATATGTCTTTATAGTAGAATGATTTATGTTACTCTGGGTATATACCCAGTAATGATACCTCTGTTTTTAGCTCTTTGAGGAATCACTATACTGCTTTCCACAATGGTCCAACTAATTTATACTCCCACCAACAGTATATAAGTGTTCCCTTTTCTCCACAACCTCGCCAGCATCTGTTATTTTTTGACTTTTGAATAGTAGCCATTTTGACCATGAGACAGTATCACATTGTGGTTTTGATTTGCATTTTTCTAATGATCAGTGATACTGAGCCTTTTCCATATGGTTGTTGGCCACATGTATGTCTTTTTTTCAAGAGTGTCTGTTCATGTCCTTTGCCCACTTTTTAATGGGGCTGTTTTTCTGTTGCAAATTTAAGTTCCTTGTAGATGCTAGATAGTAGACCTTTGTCACTTTGCAAATATTTTCTCCCATTCTGTAGGTTGTCTGTTTACTCTGTTGATAGTTTCTTTTGCTGTGCAGAAGCTCTTAAGTTTAAGTAGATCCTATTTGTCAATTTTTGCTTTTGTTGCAATTGCTTTTGGTGTCTTTTTCATGAAATCTTTGCCCATTCCTATGTCAAGGATGATATTGCCTGGGTTGTCTTCCAGGGTTTTTATAGTTTTGGGTTTTACATTTAAGTCTTTAATCCATCTTGAGTTGGTTTTTATATATGGTGTAAGGAAGGAGTCCAGCTTTAATCTTCTGTATATGGCTAGCCAGTTATCCTACCACTATTTATTGAATAAGGAGTCCTTTCCTCATTGCTTGTTTTTGTCAGCTTTGTCAAAGGTTAGATGACTGTAGGTGTGCAGTTTTATTTCTGAGCTCTCTACTCTGTTCCATTGGCCTATGTGCCTGTTTTTGTCTTAGTACCATGCTGTTCTGGTTACTTTAGCCCAGTTCTATAGTTTGAAATTGGGTAACATGATACCTCTAGCTTTGTTATTTTCGTTCGGCTATTCGGGCTCTTTTTTGGTTACATATAAATTTTTAAACAGTTTTTTCTAGTTCTGTGAAGAATGTCATTGGTAGTTTGATAGGAATAGCATTGAATCTGTAAATTGCTTTGGGAAATATGACCATTTTAATGATATTAATTATTCCTGTCCATGAGCATGGGATATTTTTCCATTTGTTTGTGTCACCTCCGGAGGTGAAAGATGAGAATTACAAAACACTGCTCATAGAAATCAGAGAAGATATCAGATAGAGATCTTTCACCTCCCTGATTAGCTGTATTCCTGGGTATTTTATTCTCTTTGTGACTGTATGAGGTTTTAAAAGTCAGTTTACTTCTCTGATCCCTAGTTTTCCTCATCTAAAATTTGGGCATAATAATACCTATCTCATAGTTTTATTATGAGGTTTAGATGAGATTACTTGTGAAGTGCATAGCATAGTACCTTGCTTTTATGACAGGCATTCAGTAAAAATATTTCTGGCCTCTTAAGCTGACAGCTCTAATAATTGGAATTTCCCTTGACTCAGATTGTTAGTTCCACAGCGTCAGGGTCTCCAAAACTATCCTCAGGGTCAGTGACTGGAAGGACATATAGAACTTAGAAAATCTGTTATACTGTGGTTTATTAAAGCAAAGGTACTCCAATTAAAATCAAAGGAAAAAAGGCATGCAGGGAAGTCACCTAGAGAAACCAGGTGCAAGTTTATAGTTGTCCTGTCCTAGTGAATCATATAGACAGAATACTTACTTCCCGAGAACATACGACAGCACATGATGTGTTGCCACAGTGAGCTTACCTAAGCCTTGGTGTCCAGGGTTTTTCTTTGGGATCAGTATCATAGGCGTGGAATGTGACTGACCTTAGCTACACAGTTTCTGGTCCCCTTCCAGAGATCAAACTCATACAGCTTAGTCCAAAACCCCAGGCATAGACAAGCAGGTGTTTACCATAAATCACAATGTTAACACAAACTCTCCCAGCTGAGTTACTCACCTCAGTCCCTTGTAGATCTTGAAACAGTCCTATAAATCAGCTCGTGCCCTTCTCATTTGCAACCTGAGAGCATGCCTGCTCACCCAGCAACCCACCAGAAGGCTCATCTGTACGTGACCCCAGAGACAAGCCTAAAGAGCTCAGTCTCAACAGTCCTAAAACAACCCTGTGACTTGGTTCCAGCCCCTGTCAGCCGTGGACCAAGTCAGTACTCACTTCCCAGGGACCTACCCCATCATCTAACGGAAGTGGTTCCAGAGTTGGGAGGAAACCACACCCATCAACACACCTAGTAACAGGCCTACCATCAATGAAATATGATGCAGGCCCTCATCCTAGCACCAACTCGCAGACCAAGGTCCTTGAGGCAGTCCAATTCACCCAGGATCTAGATAGGATATGTGCTCACTACAGTTTTTGGTTAGAGACCCACCAACTCCATTCTGCACTGTGGACCCAGCAGCAGCCATGTGACTTGGATCCAACCCCACTGAACTGCCATCTATATAGCAGTCCTATCAGTCCAAAGACCTAGCAGGAGAAGATTTTAACTTGCCAAAACCAATTTTCTAAGACTGCAAGAAAAGTTTGGTCTTTCAGATATCCAGACACCAATACAAGGCTACATGGATAACAAAGACTCAGGCAACCACGGCGTCACCAAAGGAAACTAATAATGCTCTAATAACAGACCCCAAACAAATGGAGATATACAAATTGCCTATGAAATAATTCAAAATAATTATCTTAAAGAATCTTAATAAGATGCAAGATAGACAACTGAATGAAAATAGGAAAACAAAACCATACATGAACAAAATGGGAACTTTAATAACGAAGTTGAAACCATTAAAAAAAAAAAAACCCGAAATCCTGGAGCTGAAGAATACAATGACAGAACTGAAAAAGCTCCACAGAGAACTTTAACAGCAGACGTAATCATGCAGAAGAAATTGTCAGCAAACTCAAAGATAGGTCATTTAAAATTAGCCAATTAGAGAAAAAAATATAAAGACTGAAGAAAGCATAGGAACCTATGA
Organism: Hylobates moloch; assembly: GCF_009828535.3. Classification (NCBI taxonomy): domain Eukaryota; kingdom Metazoa; phylum Chordata; class Mammalia; order Primates; family Hylobatidae; genus Hylobates; species Hylobates moloch. The sequence goes on from NW_026652278.1 coordinate 119,628,469, forward strand.
GACACCATCAAATTTACAAATATGTGAATTATGGCAGTACATGATGAAGAAAAAGGGGAAGAAAGCTTATTTTTAAAAATATTGTGTGAAAATTTCTCAAATCTTTGGAAATGTATGGACGTCCAGATTCAGGAAGCTCAGAGGACTCCAAGCAAGATTAATTTTAAAAAGATCCAGGTGTGGATGGGCACAGTGGCTCAGGCCTATAATCCCAGCACTTTTGGAAGCCAAGCCAGGCAGATCACGAGGTCAGCAGATCGAGACCATCCTGGCCAACATGGTGAAACCTTATCTCTACTAAAAATACAAAAATTAGCTGGGTATGGTGAGGCAGGAGAATCGCTTGAACCCAGGAGGTGGAAATTGCAGTGAGCTGAGATTGCGCCATTGCACTCCAGCCTGGGCGACAGAGCGAGACTCCATCTCCAAAAAAAAAAAAAAAAAAAAAAAAGCCAGGTGCAGTGGCTCACTCCTGTTATCCCAGATCCTGAGGAGGCTGGGATAACTCCTGTTATCCTGAATACTTGAGGTGGGATGATTGCTTGAAGCCAGGAGTTTGAGACAAGCCTGGGCAATATAGCAAGACCCTATGTCTGAAAATAAACAAAGAATACTAGGAGATACATTTTAATCAACTTGCCAAAAGTCAAAAACCAAGAATTTTAAAAGTATCAGAAAGAATTAATATGTGAGGTTATAAGTGAACTTCTCAAAGGAAACCTTGCAAGCCAGGAGTATTGGCATGACATTCTCAGAGTGCTAAAAGAAAAAAAAAATGTCAGCCAAGAATAATACCTGGCTAAATTGTCTGTCAGAAATGTAAGAGAGATAAAGACACATTTCAAGGCAAAAGCTAAAGGATTTCATCACCACCACACTGACCTTGCAAGAAATGCTAATGGGAATTCTTAAAGTTGAAAGGACAATAAATAACAACATGAAAACATATGAAAATATAAACTTCAGTGGTAAAGGTATACAGGTGCTCCTCAACTTACAGTGGGGTTACATCATGATAAACTCATAATAAGTGGAAAATATTAAGTCAAAAATTCATTTAATGCCCTGATAAATCGATTATATAGTCAAAAATCATAAGTTGAACCACTGGAAGTCCAAATACTCCTTGACTCATAATGGGATTATTTCCTTATAAACTCATGGTAAAGTCAAAAATTGTAATTTGAACCATTTGTATTGTCAAATTTGAAATACTCTAATACTGTAAAGGTGATGTGTTTATCACTTTTAATCCTTAAAGTCAGAAGACATTATTAAAAACCACTATAATATTTAACAGATATGCAGTATACATAAATGTAAAATGTGATGTGAGTAGCATAAAATGGAGAAGTAAACGTATAGAGTTTTTATGTGCAGTTGAACTTGTTGATATCAGCTTAAATTAGAATATTGTAACTATAAGGTGTTTTATGTGAGCCCCATGATAACCATAAAGTTAAAAACCTCTAGTAAATACAAAAAAAAGAGAAAGGAATTAAAGCCTACCTTTACAGAAATACAATAGATTATGAAGGAAGACACCAAGATTGGAGGAAAAGAAGAAATGAACTACAAAAAATAAACAGTTAACAAAATGGCAATAGTAAGTCCATATTTATCAATAACTTAAATTGTAAATGAGTGATTTTTAATTAAAAAACATACTGGTAAAGAGATTAAAAAGACTCAACAGTTTGTTGCCTGTCAGAGGACTTTAGCCTTAAGTATACACATATACCCCATCAAGCTACCAATGACTTTCTTCACAGAATTGGAAAAAACTACTTTAAAGTTCATAGGGAACCAAAAAAGAGTCCACATTGCCAAGTCAATCCTAAGCCAAAAGAACAAAGCTGGAGGCATCATGCTACCTGACTTCAAACTATACTACAAGGCTACAGTAACCAAAACAGCATGGTACTGTACCAAAACAGAGATACAGACCAATGGAACAGAACAGAGCCCTCAGAAATAATACCACACATCTACAACCATCTGATCTTTGACAAACCTGACAAAAACAAGAAATGGGGAAAGGATTCCCTATTTAATAAATGGTGCTGGGCAACTGGCTAGCCATATGTAGAAAGCTGAAACTGGATTCCTTCTTTACACCTTATACAAAAATTAATTCAAGATGGATTAAAGACTTAAATGTTAGACCTAAAATCATAAAAACCCTAGAAGAAAACCTAGGCAATGCCTACCATTCAGGACATAGGCATGGGCAAGGACTTCATGTCTAAAACACCAAAAGCAATGGCAACAAAAGCCAAAATTGACAAATGGGATCTAATTAAACTAAAGAGCTTCTGCATAGCAAAAGAAACTACCATCAGAGTGAGCAGGCAACCTACAGAATGGGAGAAAATTTTTGCAATCTACTCATCTGACAAAGGGCTAATATCCAGAATCTACAAAGAACTCAAACAAATTTACAAGAAAAAACAACCCCATCAAAAAGTGGGTGAAAGATATGAACAGCCACTTGTCAAAAGAAGACATTTATGCAGCCAACAGACACATGAAAAAATGCTCATCATCAACTGGCCATTAGAGAAATGCAAATCAAAACCACAATGAGATACCATCTCACACCAGTTAGAATGGCCATCATTAAAAAGTCAGGAAACAACAGGTGCTGAAGAGGATGTGGAGAAATAGGAACACTTTTACACTGTTGGTGGAACTGTAAACTAGTTCAACCATTGTGGAAGACAGTGTGGCAATTCCTCAAGGATCTAGAACTAGAAATACCATTTGACCCAGCCTTCCCATTACTGGGTATATACCCAAAGGATTATAAATCATGCTGCTTTAAAGACACATGCACACGTATATTTATTGCGGCACTATTCACAATAGCAAAGACTTGGAACCAACCCAAATGTCCAACAACGATAGACTGGATTAAGAAAATGTGGCACATATACACCATGGATACTATGCAGCCATAAAAAAGGATGAGTTCATGTCCTTTGTAGGGACATGGATGAAGCTGGAAACCATCATTCTCAGCAAACTATCGCAAGGACAAAAAACCAAACACAGCATGTTCTCACTCATAGGTTGGAATTGAACAATGAGAACACTTGGACACAGGAAGGGGAACATCACACACTGGGGCCTGTTGTGGGGTAGGGGGAGAGGGGAGGATAGCATTAGGAGATATACCTAATGTAAATGATGTGTTAATGGGTGCAGCACACCAACATGGCACATGTATACATATGTAACAAACCTGCATGTTGTGCACATGTACCCTAGAACTTAAAGTATAATAATAATAAAAAAAAGATATTGCAGGCAAATGGAAATTTAAAAAGAGCAGAGGTGGCTATACTTACATCATACAAAATAGACTTTAAGTCAAAAACTGAAAACAAAGAATGTCATTACATAATGATAAAGGGGTCAGTTCATCAAGAGGATATAACAATTGTAAATATAAATGCACTCTACGTTGGAGCACCTAAATCTATAAAACAAATATTAATAAATTTGAAGAGAGAGACAGACTGCAATGCATACTGCACTTTCAACAATGGGCAGATCATCCAGACAGAAAATAAGAAAACATTGAGCTTGAACTACACTTTAGATCAAATAGATCTAACATATATTTAGAACATTCTATCCAAAACCTGTAGAATACACATTTTCACAAGCATATATGCAAGTCTTAACAAATTTAAGGAGGTTGAAATCATGTCAAGTTCTCTCTTCTGACCATAGTGGAGTGAAACTAGAAATCAAGAACAGGAGAAATTTAGGGAAAATCACAAATATGTGGAAATTAAACAACATGCTTCTGAACAACCAGTGGATCAAAGAAGAAACCAAAAGGAAAATTTTTAAATATCTTGAGAGAAATTTAAATGGAAGCACAACATAGCAAAACTTATAGGGTATAGCAAAAGCAGTTCTAAGAGGAAGTTTATAGCAACAGAAGAAAGACCTCAAATAACCTAATGTTAGACCTTATAGAACTAGAAAAAGAAGAATAAACTAAGCCCAAAATCAGTTGAAGGAAGGAAAAAAAAATCACAATAGAAATAAATGAAATAGAGACTAGAGATAAAGGATTTTTAAAAAATAAGAGTGGGTTCTTTGAAAAGATAAACAAAATAGAAAAACGCTTGGCCAGGACTAAAAATAAGTCTCATATAAATCAGAAGTGAAAGAGGAGACATTGTAGCTGAAACCTAGAAATGCAAAGGATCATAAGAGTATTGAAGGATTTTTATGCCATATAAATTATGAAAATTTATATGCCAAGTAATTATGTAGCCTGGAAGAAATGGATAAATTCATAGAAACATACAACTTATCAACACTGAATCATGAAGAACTAGAAAATCTGAACAGACCAACAATGAGTAAGGAGCTTAAGTCCATAATCAAAAACTTCCAAACAAAGAAAAACCCAGGATCAAATGGCTTTATGGCAAACATTTAAGAACTAATACCAGTCCTCCTCACAGTCTTCAAAAAAATGGAAGAGAAGGCAACACCTTCAGACTCATTTTATGAGGTCAGCATTTCTCTGATACCAAAGCCAGAGAAGGACACTAGAAGAAAAGAAAATTACAGGTCAGCATCCCTAGTGAACAAACATGCAGAAATCCTCAAGAAAATACTAACAAACTGAATTCACCTGCACATTAAAAGGATTATTTATTATGATCAAGTGGGATTTATTCCTGAGATATAAGGATAGTTCATTATACACAAGTCAATACAGGTGATAAACTGTATTAACAAAAACCATAGCAGCATCTGAGTAGATGTCAGAAAAAGCATTTTACAAAGTTCATTCTTTCACATTAAAAACTCAACAAGTTAGGCATAGAAGGAATGTATCTCAGCACAAAAAAAGATCACATATAATAAGCCCACAGCTAACATTATATACAACAGTGAAAAGTTGAAAGCTTTTTATCTAAGATCACAAACCAGACACACTCACCACTTCTATTCAACAAAGTACTAGAAGTCCTAGCCAGAGCAGTTAGACAAGAAAAAGAAATAAAAGGCATGCACATGGAAAGAAAGAAGTAATATTGTCTCTGTTGTCAGGTAGCATGATCTTATATATAGAAAACCCCAAGGACCACCAGAAAACTGTTAGTACTGGTAAATGAATTCAGTAAAGTCACAGGATACAAAATTAACATGCAAAAATTAGTCACATTTTACATACTAACAATGAATTCTCTTAACAATAAATAAGAAAATAATAACATTTACAATAGCTTTAAAAAAAAAAAAAACAAAATACTTAGTAAATTTAACCAAGGAGGTGAAAGATCCATATACTGAAAAGTTTAAAACACTGATTAAAGAAACTGAAACTGAAATATAAGACCTGAAACATAAAACTAGTAGAAGAACGCACAAGTAACTGGAAACTCATCGTGTGTTCATAGTTTGGAAAAATTAATACTATTAAAATGCCCGTACTATCCAAAATAATCTACAGATGCAGTGCTGTTTCTATCAAAATTCCAATGGCATTTTTTCACAGAAATAAAAAAAGAATCCTTCAATTTATATGGGATCACAAAATACCCACAAAAAGAACAAAGCTGGAGCTATTATACCACCTGGTTTTAAAATCTGCTAACACTTTTACACTGTTGGTGGGACTGTAAACTAGTTCAACCATTGTGGAAGTCAGTGTGGCGGTTCCTCAGGGATCTCGAACTAGAAATACCATTTGACCCAGCCATCCCATTACTGGGTATATACCCAAAGGACTATAAATCATGCTGCTATAAAGACACATGCACACGTATGTTTATTGCGGCACTATTCACAATAGCAAAGAGTTGGAACCAACCCAAATGTCCAACAACGATAGACTGGATTAAGAAAATGTGGCACATATACACCATGGAATACTATGCAGCCATAAAAAATGATGAGTTCGTGTCCTTTATAGGGACATGGATGAAACTGGAAAACATCATTCTCAGTAAACTGTCGCAAGGACAAAAAACCAAACACCGCATGTTCTCACTCATAGGTGGGAATTGAACAATGAGAACTCATGGACACAGGAAGGGGAACATCACACTCCGGGGACTGTTGTGGGTTGGGGGGAGGGGGGAGGGACAGCATTAGGAGATACACCTAATGCTAAATGACGAGTTAATGGGTGCAGGAAATCAACATGGCACATGGATACATATGTAACAAACCTGCACATTGTGCACATGTACCCTAAAACCCTAAAGTATAATAATAAAAAAAAAAATCTGCTACAACGCTATAGTATTCAAAACAGCATGAAAATGGCATAAAAACAAACATAACCAGTATGACAGGACAGAAAGCCCAGAAGCAAACTCACATATCTATGGTCAGTTGATTCTTGACAAAGAAGCCAAGAACACACAAAGGGGAAAAGGACAGTCTCTTCTATAAGTGGTATTGACAAAATGGATGTCCATATGCAGAAGAATGAAATTGGACTCTTATCTCACACCATATACAAAAAAATTAAAACATATTAAAGATTTAAATATGAGACCTGAAACATAAAACTAGTAGAATAAAACATTGGGGAAAAGCTCCATGACATTGGTCTGAGCCATGATTTTTTGGATATGACCCTAAAAGCACAAGTAATAAAAGCAAAACTTATAGACAGATGGGATAGTATCAAACTAAAATGCTTCTGAACAGGAAAGGAAACAACAGAGTGATGAGACAACCCATGACTTGGGAGAATATGTTTGCAAACAAAATATTTGCCAAAAAAAAATCTGACAAAGGGGCTAATATAAAAACTGTATAGAGAATTCAAATACTTTCATAATATAAAAACAAATGACCTGATTAGAAAATGTACCAAAAACCTAAAGAGACACTTCTCAAATGAAGACATACATATGGACAACAGGTACATGAAAAAATGCTGAACATTACTAACCAGGGAAATGCAAATTAAAACCACTTTGAAATATCACCTCATACCTGTTAGAATGACCATTATCAAAAATATGAAAGATATGCATTAGCAAGACTATAGAGAAAAGAAAACCCTTGTATACTGTTGGTGGAAATGTAAATTACTATAGACACTTTAGAAAATAATATAAAAGTACCTTAAAAAACTAAAAATAGGGCCAGGTGCGGCAGCTCACACTTATAATCCCAGCACTTTGAGAGGCCGAGGCGGGTGGATCACCTGAGGTCAGGAGTTCGAGACCAGCTGGCCAACATGGTGAAACTCCATCTCTACTAGAAATACAAAAATTAGCTGGGCGTGGTGGTGTGTTCCTGTAATCCTAGCTACTAGAGAGGCTGAGGCAGGAGAATTGCTTGAACCCAGGAGGTGGAGGTTGCAGTGAGCCAAGATCGCGCCATTGAGCTCCAGCCTGGGCGACAGAGCAAGACCCCACCTCAAAAAAATAAAAACCAGAACTGCCACAGTTTTCAGCAGTCCCACTACTGGGTTATATATCCAAAGGAATTGAAATCAGCATGATGAAGAGATAGCTGCACAATCTGCAGTCTTGTTTATTGCAGCATTATTCACAATAGCTAAGATATGGAAGCAACCTAAGTGTCCATGAGCAGATGAATGGATAAAGAAAATGTATGTATTCAGTGGAATATTACTCAGCCTTATAGAAGACAGAAATTCTGTCATTTGTGACGTGGAATAACCAGCTAAGTGAAGTAAGCCAGGTGCAGAAAGACAAATACTGCTACTGACTTTGTACATCCCACTTATATATGGAATTTTAAAATGTTGATCTCATAGAAGCAAAGTAGACTGGTGGTTTCTGAGGTCGATGGAGCATGGGGGGATGAGGAATGGGTAGATGTTGCTCAAAGGGTACAAAGTTTCATTTAGACAGGAGGAATAAGTTTTAGGACTCTGTTGTACACCATGAGACTGTAGTTAATAATAATGTATATTTCAAAATTGCTAAAAGAGTATGTTTTAAATGTTCTCACCACAAAAATTTAAGTATGTGATATATATGTTAATTAGCTTGGCCACTCGACAGTATAAATATAAATCAAAATACCACATTGTACCCCATAAATATATACAATTATTTGTCAACTAAAAAAATTTTTAAGTCATTGATACTTTTAGCCATTGTACCGAAAAATTTTTCGAAGTCATTGATACAACACAATAAGATATCACTAAATACCTACAATAATGACAACACCAAATTGGTCACAGTGCAGAGAAACCAAATCACTCTTATATTGCTGGTGGAATGTGAAATGGCACTGCCACTCTGGAAAAAAGTATGGCGATTTCTTAGAAACTAACATGCACCCACCATATGATGCATGTTTACACTTTTGGGTGGGCATTTATCCTGGAGAATTGAAAATTTATGTTCATACAAAAACCAATGTACACAATGTTCAATAGCAGCTTTTCTTACAATAGGCAAAATCTAGAAACAACTCAGATGTCCTTCAGTAGGCAAATGGTTAAACTATGGTATATTACTCAGCAGTAGAAAGGAAGAAAATTTTAAAATAATAGATTCAGGGGATACATACACGTTTGTTACATGGGTATATTGTGTAATGCTGGGGTTTGGGCATCTGTTGAACCCATCAACCAGATAGTCAACATGGTACCAAACAGATAGCTTTTTAACCCTTCCCCCACTTTCCTCCCTACTTTTGGAGTTGCCAGTGTCCATTGTTTCCACCTTTATGTCCACGTGTACCCTCTGTTTAGTTCCCACTTATAAGTGAGAACATGCAGTATTTGATTTTCTGTTTCTGCATTAATTCACTTAGGATAATGGCCTCCAGCTGCATCCATGTTGCTGCCAAGGACATTATTTCATTCTTTTTTTAAAGCTGTATGGTATTCCATGGTGTATATGTACCACATTTTCTTTATCCAGTCATCCATTGATGGGCACTTAGATTGATTCTATGACTTTGTTATTGTGATTCATGCTAAGATAAACATACAAGTTCAGATGTCTTTTTCATACAATAATTTATCTTCCTTTGGATAGATAGCCAGTAATAGGATTGCATAGTAGTTCTATTTTTAGTTCTTTGAGATATCTCCATACTGTTTTCCGTGGGGGTTGAACTAATTTACATTCCCACCAACAATGTATAAGCATTCCCTTTTTTACACTTGACTGACATATATTATTTTATGACCTTTTAATAGCCGTTTTGACTAGTGTGAGATGGTATCTCATTGTGCTTTTAATATGCATTTCTCTGATGATTAGTGTATTAGTCCATTTTCATGCTGCTGATAAAGACATACCTGAGACTGGGAAGAAAAAGAGGTTTAATTGGACTTACAGTTCCACATGGCCGGGGAGGCCTCAGAATCATGGTGGGTGGTGAAAGGCATTTCTTACATGGTGGTGACAAGAGGAAAATGAGGAGGAAGCAAAAGTGGAAACCCCTGATAAACCCATCAGATCTCATGAGACTTATTTACTATCATAAGAGTAGCATAGGAAAGACTGAACCCCATGATTCAGTTACCCCTCCTGGGTCCTTCCCACAGCATGTGGGAATTCTGGGAGATACAATTCAAGTTGCAATTTCGGTGAGGACACAGCCAAACCATATCAGTGATGTTGAACATTTTTTCATATATTTGTTGGCCACTTGTCTGTCATCTTTTGAGAAATGTCTGTTCATATCCTTTGCCCATTTTTTAATGGGGTTTATTTGGTTTTTTTCTGGTCAATTTATTTAAGTTCCTTATAGATTCTGGATATTAATCCTTTGTCAGATGCATAGTTTGCACATATTTTCTCCCATTCTGCATATTGTCTGTTTCCTCCATTGAATGTTGTGCAGAAGCTTTTTAAGTCCCATTTGTCAATTTTTGTTTTTGTTGCATTTGGCTTTGAGGTCTAAGTCATCAATTCTTTGCCAAGGCCAATGTTTAGAATTTTTCCTAGGTTTTTGTCTAGGATTTTTTAGTTTGAGGTCTTACATTTAATTTTAGTCTTTAAGTCATCTTGAATTAATGTTTGTATATGGTGAAGGGTAGGGACCCAGTTTCATTCTTCTGCATATGGCTAGCCATTTTCCCCAGCACCATTTGTTGAATAGGGTGTCCTTTTTTCATTGTTTATTATTGTCAACTTTGTTAAAGATCAGTTGAGTGTAGATGTGTGGCCTTGTTTCTGGGTTCTTTATTTGGTTGCATTGGTCTATGTGTCTGTTTTTGCACCAGCACCATGCTGTTTTGGGTATTACAGCCTTGTAGTATAGTTTGAAGTCAGGTAATGTGATGCCTATGGATATGTTCTTTTTGCTTGGGATTCCTTTGGCAATTCAGTCTCTTTTTTTGGTTCCATATGAATTTTAGAATGCTTTTTTCTAATTCTTTGAAAACTGATGTTGGTAATTTGATAGGAATTCTGTTGAATCTGTAATTGCTTTGGGCAGTATGGTCATTTTAATGATACTGATTCTTCCAGTACATGAGCATGGAATGTTTCTCCATTTGTTTGTGTCATGTATGATTTCTTCCATCAATGTTTTGTAGTTCTCCTTGTAGGGATCTTTCACCTCCTTGGTGAAATGTATTCCTATGTTGTTGTTTTTTTTTTTTTGTGGCTACTAAAAATGGGATAGAGTTCTTGATTTGAGTCTCAACTTGAATGCTATTGGTGTGTAGAAATGCTACTGACTTTTGTACATTGATTTTGTATCTGGAAACTTTACTGAAGTCATTTATCAGGTCTAGAGGTATATTTAGAGTTTGGGAGGTATATCTAGGGTTTTCTAGGTTAAATTACTCATGTAATTTGACTTCCCCTTTTCCTATTTGGATGCCTTTTATTTCTTTCTCTTGTCTGATTGCTCTGGCTATGACTTTCACCACTATGTTGAATAGAAGTGGTGAGAGTGTACATTCTTGGCTAGGAACAAACTTTTGATAGGGCAAATATTGTATGATTCTACTTAAGTACTTAGTATAGACAAATTCATAGCGACAGAAGGCAGATTATAGATTAATAGGTGGTTAACCTCTGTTAAACTACTGAGAGGGGACATGGGGAGTTAGTGTTTAATGAGTTAGAGTTCTGTTTAGGATGATGAAAAAGTTCTGGAAATAGTGACAAAGTTTAAACAATGTTGCAAACATATTTAATGCCATTGAATTGTACACTTAAAATAGTTAAAATGGTAAATCTTGTGTATATTTTATCAGTATAGAAAAAAGGAACAAACTTTTGATATGTGCACCAACTTTGGATTTTAAGGTAGAAAAAGCCAATCTCAAAAGTTATATGCTTTCTGATTGCTTTTATATAACATTCTTGAGATGATGAAATTATAGTGATGGAAAAAAGAATACTGTTTGCCAGGAGGGAGAGAAGTGGCTGTGATTTTAAGAGTGGCATGAGGGATCCTTCTCATGGAACTGTTGACCAATTTGAACATGTGACAAAACTGCATGTAACTGAATAAACACACAACTGAGTCATGTTAAACTGACAAAATCTGAATAGGGTAGGCCTTATCACGTCCATTTCTTGTACTACAGATATACTAGTACACTGAGGATAATTCGTTGAAGGATTTATAGTCTCTCTATATATTACTCCTTATAATACATGTGAATCCAAAATCATCTCAAAATAAAAGGTTTTTTAAAAAATGGTAAGGGAAGCATGTGCCTACTATATATATTGTTTCACTGAATTTTCACTTCAATCTTTGAGGTAATTATTTTTACCCAAAAGGTACAGATAAGGAGAGTGGGACTCAGAGCTTAAAGCTTTTGCTCCACTAGTTTCTTCCAATCTAACTCCCAAACTCACCTGAGGTGACTAGACTGGATGAGCCTCAGCTGGGCCTGGGCATAAACTGCTCCTCAGCCACCGCTTAGCAGCTTTCAGCACAACCCTCAATGAGGAAGACTAGAGTTGCTCCCAGCTCTCTTCCTTGTCCAGACAAGTTGTTATAAACAACTTTGGTCTCAGGGCATTTGTTGTTTGATGCATCATTGAGTCTTTTCACACAGTATCTGTCAACAATTAAAAATAAATAGGATTATTTTTCCTCGGAACTCTCAGACTTTCATCTTCTTCTCCCTTCCTGATTCTTCTCCGTGCTTCTTCTTTTAACAATATAGTGGGCCAGGCATGGTGGCTCACGCCTGTAATCCCAGCACTTTGGGAGACTGAGGCGGGCAGATCACAAGGTCAGGAGATCAAGACCATCCCGGCTAACATGGTGAAACCTCGTCTCTACTAAAAATACAAAATATTAGCCGAGTGTGGTGGCAGGCGCCTGTAGTCCCAACACCCCAGCCTGGGGGGGGGGGGCGGAAAAAAAAAACACCAATACAGTAATACTTTAAATTACTAACTTACAACAACCAAAACTCACTTATACTTATATACATACTAGCTTTTCTGGGTCTGTTTTATTTTCAGTCTTACTTGTGGAGGGACAGGCTTTGTTACCTAAATGCAGAATCGTCACTCAGCATGGGCAGATTCTTACTGTCTTTCTCCCTCTATTTCTATCCTTCCTACCATCACTACATAGATTGGCCATACTGTTTATAGATGTTGTGCCTGCCCCTGTCGTTTTTTCATAGCTCCCAGTTTCTGTATCAGAAGTGTCCTGATTTGAATGATAAATTACACGATTATCCACGCCAAAAATCATTGATCTGCCTTCTTTCTCATCAAGAAAGAAAAAAAGATTAAGTAGAACTTAAGATCTACTTTATAAATCTTTATGCCCCATATCTTGTTTGGTTGATGTGCTTGGTTTTCAGAAGCTGAGATTGACTCACATTACCTCAGGAAAAAGAGGATTTATTGTAATGATACAGTGGCACTTGAATTTCAGCCACAGGCACCTCTGTGAACCAATCTATACTCTCATCTTTCTCTCCCAAGTCACCTGGTCTTTCTCTCTAATTACCTGCTTTTAGTGTGTGTGTTTGTTCTATTTTCTCATTATTGCCTACTTTTTTTACTTACTGATATTTTCTTATTCCTTTAAATTCAATATTTGTACCATAGTAATCCTTTTTGGCCTTTCTAAAGGTCTGAGGTTCTTAACCTGAGATCCATGAATGCTTCCAGAATACCCCACACTCTAAAAATATATGTTTATACATGTGTGATTTTTCTTAGGAGAAGATCTATAGCTTTAAACAGTCTCCCAAAAGTCTAAGACATTAACTTTTCCTTTTCTGTCCTTATTGATAACTAGTATTGAATCTTTAAAGTTCAGTTCCCAAGAAAGAGGCTCTGGCCCAGCTCATCTTTTTCTACCAGGTTACCAATCATCTACTACACTGTGGATTAACTACCCTTATGTCAGATGCAATCTCCTGATCTAACTATTTCTGTATGATGAGACATGCTGCTTATACAATAAAACTGATGAGTGTTACTTAAAAAGATCCATGGGAGTCTGGGAACAGTAAGTGGCATTACCAGTACACTTTATTAAACAAATACTTATTTAATACATATCTCTGGGCAAGACCTCATGACTTGCTCTGTGAAATAAACAGAGGAATTAAGAATCTTGGCCTCAAACAAATGGAAACAACCCAAATGTTCATCAGCTGATGAGTAGATAATGTTCATAAAATAGAATATTATTTGGCAATAAAAAGGAATGAAGTATTAATACATACTGCAACATGGATGAACCTTGAAAACATGCTAAATGAAGGAAACCAGTCACAAAAGAGTGTGTCTTATGTGATTCCATTTATATGAAATGTCCAGGATAAGCAAATATATAGAGACAGAAAGTAGTTTAATGGTTGCCTAGGACTTAAGGAGGTAGGGAGGATATGGAGTGACTTATAACAGGCCTGGGGTTTCTTTTTGGTGTGATGAAAATATTCTAAACTGTGGTGATGGTTGCACAACTCTGTGAATATAGTAACAATTGAATTGTATGCTTTACATAGGTGAATTTTATGATATGTGAATTATACTTAGTAAAGCTGTTAAGGAAAAATAATGCTGGCCTCAAGAAATTTATAGTCTGGGCTGGGCGTGGTGGCTCACGCCTGTAATCCCAGCACTTTGGGAGGCCTAGGCAGGCAGATCACGAGGTCAAGAGATCGAGACCATCCTGGTTAACACAGTGAAACCCCATCTCTACTAAAAAAAAAATACAAAAAAATTATCTGGGCGTGGTGGCGGGCGCCTGTAGTCCCAGCTATTCGGGAGGCTGAGGCAGGAGAATGGCATGAACCCGGGAGGCAGAGCTTGCAGTGAGCCGAGATCTCGCCACTGCACTCCAGCCTGGGTGACAAAGCGAGACTCTGGCTCCAAAAAAAAAAAGAAATTTATAGTCTGTAGGAGTATAAATGTACACAAATAATTATGAATTGAAAGTAGAAAATGGTTGTAATTGCTATTTAAAAAATAAGATATGCAGTGAGTCGAGATTGCGCCACTGCACTCTAGCCTGGGCGACAGAGCTAAACTCCATCTCAGAAAAAAAAAAAGAGTCTATAACATGTTAATACATTTTACCTATTGGTCATGGGATTCAACTTTAATTCTCTGACAGAGATGAAGTATTTATGGGAAGAGGGTATGATCATATACAGTTTCAATAGATGGGTTGGAGATCGGGTATTTCATGAGAGAAGTAGAACTTGAATTAGAGCATGAAGCAATAACTATTTTTTTGTTTAAAAAAAGAAGGGCATTCCAGGGCTAGAGAACATTGAGAATTGCAAAGCTGTCTGACACTTTATTGTTAGAAATAAAAGCCAGAAAATAAAGCAAGAAATTGAGCTTGACTAGAATATTATTCACTTTAATGTATTTAACACTTGCAGTGGCCTCGTATCCTGGATTTTTCATAACAGCTCCAATTCAGATACTCCTTTCTTCTCCCATAAGCACTAGATGTTGAAAAGCATCTTGCTGAACCTGGGGAGGGCACATTTTAAATGTTGATCAAAAACAATTATACTTCTTCAATAGCTCATGTGAACTCTAGTAGACCAGTGAGGCCTAACTTAAATGCCATACAACTACATTATGATTGATGTCTGCCAATTTCCATGTTGTCATTTGAACATAATTAAATACATATTTTTGAGCTATTCAAATTTAATTCTATTTAAATTACAAAGTGAAGCTGGGGCATTGTGACGTATTTTAGGTTGGTGCAAAAAGTAATTGCAGTTTTTTGCCATAATACTACTTATTGCACCCTTCCCAGAAAAAGGGCACAACTAAAGCCTCCATATGTGCCTGACATTCTAATCATAGCAAGCACTATTATTAAGAATGTATGTAGCTATTAAGAAAAAAAAGTATGCAGCATAAAGAGATGATTATGTGACCTCTTTTGCTAATTTGGGCTGCTTTCCTGGAGAACATTAAAATATCCTGGAATTTCAGTATGTCAACATCTAAACTGTGTCTTCCAGACTGCATGAAACAAAAGCTATATGGCTATAAAGAGAAAATATTTTGGATAGCATGGTATGCATTATTATAGATGTTTACTTTATAAAAGTAGCTTATAAATCTGGTGTTTTAACATTTATAAAAATGAGAATTTACCAGGTATTTTAAACAGTTAGATTCTGTGGTTTAATAACCACTTTTAAATTAATATGTTTCAGTTCTGGAGGTGGTTTTTGGCAAACCTGGCTTCTGGTGGAGCTGCTGGGGCAACATCCTTATGTGTAGTATATCCTCTAGATTTTGCCCGAACCCGATTAGGTGTCGATATTGGAAAAGGTATGAGATTTTTAGAAATACTAACTTTTCCTTCTTTGCATTTTGAACCATCTGTTATTTATTGTGATTAATTGTGCTATAATAGTGTTACCAGATAAAGTCTACAAACTTTGTTCTCAACCAAATGGTGGAGTCATAGGGCCTAAAGTATATTACTTGCTTCTTTTCCCTTAAAAAAGGGAAGGAGGGAAAGCCTGTTGTAACAAAAAAGTGAACATAAAAATGGCTTATAACTTAGTCCCGTTTTTTTTCCTAGAAAGCCCTTCCTAGATTTTTTTCCACGCACTTAGTCCTGTCTCAGCTATGGCTCCCTTCTAGGTTAGATGCACAAATCTCATCCTAGGGAATCCCTTTGCCTCTATCCTTACTTAAATATCACATCTTCCCATTTTTGTTATTACACTCTTGTTTTTTGGTAGAGTATATTCTTTGGTAACTTTTTGAGAAAGAGTGAAAAAAATAAATTGAGCTCTTACATATCATAAAAAAAGTATTTGTCTTACCCTCTCAAAAAGGATAAGACATATATAAAAGTCTGAGTTTAAAATTATTTTCCTTCACAATTATGAAAATATTACCCTGACTTCTAGTTTCTAATGTTGCTCTTAAGATACCAATTTGCTTACCCTGGATCCTTTAGTATATGTTTTTTCTTTTTAGTTTCTTTCTATCCCTGATCTTATATTTCACAATAAAATATCTTTATATGAATCTTTTTTCAGTGTTTGAGTGATTGCAGAGGTCACACAACTGGCTCAGTTAAATCTGGAGCCTTGTGTTCAGTTCTGTGGATGGCAGCACAGTAAGTCATTTGGCTGCTCAGGGTGAGGTTGTGGATATTGAGCATCTCCCTGCTCCTTTGCTTTCATCCTGGAAGTAGTAGTTAGTTCCTCTAATTTCTAAGTCTTTCTGAAGTTATTGTGATCAAATGGCTTGCTTCCCAACAGTATCTTCCTCTGTAAGAAAATAGGTTCAACTTTTTCTGCTCTATTTGGTGAATTACCACTCCTCCCTATTCTCTCCAACTGGCAAAATTTTGTAGATTTCATTCTGTCATGTTCTCTTATTGGCCTATCTGGCTTTAAACCTGTTTTATTTCATTATTATTAATGTAATAGAGTTTCTTTAGGGTACAGAGATTCATTCAACAAATACTGAGTGCCTTCTGGAATACAGGGTGCCTGCAGATACAGGGCGTGTGTGAGTGTGTATATGTGTATATATATGCACACATATTCACACCCCACCCCCCATATAAGACTAGAGCTCAGGTCGTGTATGAGTGTGTATATGTGTATGTATATGCACACATATTCACACCCCACCCCCCATGTAAGACAGAGCTCATGCCTCATGTACCTAAGAGTCTAGTGCAGGACACAGGTAATAATAAATTAATAAATGACTAAAATATATTGTCACTTAATGATAAATGCTAGGGAAAAAAGTTAGAAGAGAGTGATACCAATTTTAAATAAGTGATCAGAAAATGTCTCAGAAGGGGTGGCAGTTTGAGCAAAAATAAAAATGTGAGTTTCATCTATTTAACTGTAAGTTGAAAGTTTATTTTTATTAATAGGAGGGTAAAAATAACTCAATATTATCTTGCTTTAAGTTCCATAGTTTTGTTTTCTCTTTCAAATCAGGAAGATTTAATTTATTTTGGAAGATTACATTGTACATATATAATAGTTTTAAAATTCTGTCAAGGAAAAAGAAAAATAAAACCAGAAAATACTAGAAAAATATGACCCCTTCATATGAAATGTTAACTATCTTAAACTATCCTTACTAGTTTTTAGCTTTATCTTTTTGCTTTCAACAGTCCTAGAGTGTTTGTTTGTTTGTTTGTTTGTTTGAGACAGTCTCGCTCTGTCACCCAGGCTGGAGTACAGTGGCATGATCTCAGCTCACTGCAGCCTCCACCTCCCAGGTTCAAGCAGTTCTTCTCCCTCAGCCTCCTGGGTAGCTGGGATTACAGGCGACCACCACGACGCCTGGCTAATTTTTGTATTTTTAGTCGAGACAGGGTTTCACCATCTTGGCCAGGCTGGTCTTGAACTCCTGACCTCGTGATCCACCCACCTCAGCCTCCCAAAGTGCTGGGATTACAGGCATGAGGCACTATGCCCTGCCAAGTTTTTCATTTCTAAGTGTTTCTTTGTTTTGTTTTGTTTTGTTTTAATAGAGACAGTGTCTTACTCTGTTGCCTAGGCTGGAGTACAGTGGCACAATCATAGCTCAATGAAACCTCCAACTCCTAGTCTCAAGTGATCCACCTGCCTCAGCCTCCTGGCTAATATTTTTTTTATTTTTTGTAGTGGCAGGGTCTCACTATGTTGCCCAGGCTGGTCTCGAACTCCTGGCCTCAAGCAGTCCTTCTGCCTTGGCCTCCCAAAGCACTGGAATTACAGGCATGAACCATCTCACCTGGCCTGTTTCAAATTATTTTCTGAACCTCAATTAGTAACTTCTGGTAACTTTAATAAAATGCTTTAAGGCAGGTTGTTTGAAGTAAATTGTTTTCATGAGAGATTAATATTTTCCATTTATTTCTTTTGAGATATTACCTGAAATCTTGATTATCTGTAAAAGAATGGGAGGATTTTGATTTGTGCTTTCTTTGTTAGATTTGTAAGTGGGAATTTCAGATCATTTAGATCTGTAAAGGTTTGATTAAAGTGTTTATTGGATATATAATGTTGCTAATAGATTTTAAATGGCTTTATTTTAGGTCCTGAGGAGCGACAATTCAAGGGTTTAGGTGACTGTATTATGAAAATAGCAAAATCAGATGGAATTGCTGGTTTATACCAAGGGTTTGGTGTTTCAGTACAGGGCATCATTGTGTACCGAGCCTCTTATTTTGGAGCTTATGACACAGTTAAGGTAATCTGGGGGCTTTAACTTGGACATATTAAATATATGGTTTCTATTTATTTAATTAGTAATGTTTTCAGCAGATATGTTACTTTTAATTATAAAAATAAAAATCAGTGATGAAATAAGAGAGACATGAAATTCTGCTTAATCATGATTTTGCCATAACCTAACTAAATTATAACTGCCGTATGGATCTGACTTTAGTTATAAAGCATGTATCTAAGTTTTTGAGGTGTTTTCACTGTACATCACATTGCAAATGAAAAACATGCTAATTAAGCTTACATCATAATCAAATCATTGGTATATGGAAAGGCATTTTCTAACAGTTTTTCTGATTTTATATTAACCCTATTATCACTTTTTTATATGCAAATAATCAAATGTCATTTTGAGAAGTAGGCAAAGCAAAATTAATTAAATAAATGCTACCATAGCTTGGTTATCTACTGGATACTGTTAGATTCTGTGTTGTATTCTCCAGGTTGTTCTGCAATTTACCTTTTCATTTCAGATTTTAAGAACACTTCCATGTGGTAGGGAAAAGAAAAATTGTAATAATGGCTACCAATTTTTAGCTATTACCTAGTTCTAGGAACCTTTTTTTTTTTTTTTTTTTTTTGAGAAGTAAAGTGGGACCAGGGGGCCATCACGACTGTGGAGGCTGGGAAGGCCCCGAGCTCTGGGAGCCCACACTATTTATTGGTAATCCAACAAAGAAACAGGCGGTGAGAATGTGGGGGTGAAAAGGGCAGGCACATGATCTACAGCTATGACAGTTTAGCATTTATATGGAACATGTTCCGCTACTTGAGATAACGCGAATACAATGATCTAGTAGCCTAGGAGGGCTAGAAGCAAGGAGCCAGCAAGTCTAGACACATTCCAGAGGACATTATGTCAGACATGCAAGCCCTGCCTCAGTTTTTTCCCCAACGCTCAGCTTTTTCCCAACAATACGGAAAAAAATTGAGAGATGTGACTTATAAAATGTTTAAATTTCTGACAAAAACAAAGCTTCAAAATTTCTGAAACTGGGGAAAATATATATGTGTATAGGACAAAAGATTAATATCTTTATATGTAAGGAACTTTTATAAATTCACATGGGGAAATATGCAAAGGAAGAATCAGGCATTTTAAAAAGAAATACAAATAAGAGCTCCTTGAAAAATTAATGATTCCAGGCTGGGCATGGTGGCTCATGTCTATAATACCAGCATTTTGTGAGGCCTAGGCAGGCAGATCACTTGAGGTCAGGAGTTCAAGACCAGCCTGATCAACATGGTGAAACACCACTCTACTAAAAATACAGAAGTTAGCCAGGTGTGGTGGTGGGCACTTGTAGTCCCAGCTACTTGGGAGGCTGAGGCAGGAGAATTGCTTGAACCCGGAGGGCAGAGGTTGCAGTGAGCCAAGATCGCACCACTGCACTACAGCCTGGGT
>NW_026652278.1:119648934-119694354 GCF_009828535.3 Hylobates moloch
CGGGCAGAGGCGCTCCTCACTTCCCAGACGGTGGGTGGCCGGGCAGAGGCGCTCCTCACTTCCCAGGCGGTGGGTGGTCGGGCAGAGGCGCTCCTCACTTCCCAGACGGTGGGTGGCTGGGCAGAGGCGCTCCTCACTTCCCAGACGGGGCGGCTGGGCAGAGGCGCTCCTCACTTCCCAGACGGGGCGGTCGGGCAGAGGCGCTCCTCACTTCCCAGACGATGGGTGGCCGGGCAGAGACGCTCCCCACCTCCCAGACGGGGCGGCCGGGCAGGGGCTGCAATCCCAGCACCCTGGTAGGCCAAGGCAGGCGGCTGGGAGGCAGAGGCTGCCGCGAGGCCAGACCACGCCACCTCACTCCAGCCCGGGCAACACCAAGCACCGGGTGAGCGAGACTCCGTCTGCAGTCCCAGTACCTCGGGAGGCTGAGGCGGGCAGAGCACTCGGCGTCAGGAGCTGGCGACCAGCGTGGCCAACATGGCGAATGCATGCCTGCAGCCAAAGGAGAAAAAGCAGGCAGCGGTGGCGCGCGCCGGCAGTCCCAGGCAGTCCGCGGCGCGGGCAGCAGGGAGCCGAGTAGATTGCCAAAGAAAGAAAGGGAGGGAGGGAGGGAGGGAGGGAAGGAAGGAAGGAAGGAAAGGAAGGCTGTAGGAATCTTTTTAAAGTACTTTACATCTTAAATCTCGGAAATCACCAGTAAAGAACTTACCCATGTAACGAAAACACTACCTGTTCCCCAAAAAACCTATTGAAATAAAAAATAAGAAGAAAATAAAGATAATTCTAGTTGTTTAAAATAAATAATAAAAAAATAAAATCCCCCCTTTGTTTAAAGATAAATAGCCTAGGAATTGTTAAGTAAATAGCCTAGGAATGGTTAAGTAATTTACTTGTTAAAGGCAAGCAAAAAAATCCGTGTTCTTAATGACTACATTATAATGCTTCCAAAAGGAAGCAATGAAATTATCAGTATTATTTATTAGTATAATAAATAATTATACTATACTCCTTCATTAGTATAAATGTAGTTGCATAGCATTTTTATTGTTGTCTGGACAGATCAGTTTTTAGTGTATTTTTTAGACTGCTATGTTAATGAAAATTACAGGATCTCGTACATTTATTTAATCACAAAAAATGTTATGTGCATACTCTGTCTCTAGTTTGTTATCACCTGCAGTAGTTGTGAAATTTAGGAACATTTCTCCACTAGCTTAAGTTTTAAAGCTGCCCATCAAATATGTGTTGATGATAAAAGCAAGCATTTGTTTCACTTTTTTTCAACCCCACAAGGAAGAGCCATGGAAGAACTTCTTTTTTGTCAATGTCTGCTATCTTCCCTAGTTTTATGTGCATTAATAACAAATTCTTATAATGGCAAATATGCTTTATATTTTTGAAATATACCTTTGAAATATAGTCATGTGTGGCATTCCACTTTTTATTGATCTGCTACTATTAAATCCAACTTTTTTATTGCATTTTAAGTATAATTGGTCCCTCTTTCATATATTTATAAAAATTATCCTTTAACTTAAGAATTTAAGATATTTTAGAAATTTGGATAGTTACTTGGTACACTTTTCTTTTCTAGGGTTTATTACCAAAGCCAAAGAAAACTCCATTTCTTGTCTCCTTTTTCATTGCTCAAGTTGTGACTACATGCTCTGGAATACTTTCTTATCCCTTTGACACAGTTAGAAGACGTATGATGATGCAGGTATTTTATGTTATTGTTTCTAAGCTTAGTTGAGTTTTTAATATCTCTGATATTTAGTATAATCAAATTTAAGAGAAATGTTGGCTGAAAGGCATAGGTCATTTGTTTTATTTAGCTAAAATAAATACATGATGTATTCTGTCTTATATTCTTTCATATCCTAAAATAACCATCAGCCAGCAAAGCTTCTTCCTCACCTACCATCAAAACAGAAATGCCTACTATTCCTGTAGCATATATTGCTTGGAAGGTAGAGGGTTATGGCAGAAATTGGATGAGTATGTCTATCTTAACTGAAATATTAGATTAAGTAGAATAAGCCCAGTCACAAGCTATTGAAATATTTCATTATTTATTGTAATATATTTTTAAGAAAGTAAACAATTTTGAACTCCAAGGACAAAAACTTGTTTGTAATGATTTATGTTCTAAATATAAATCCCTAAACCAAATTTTTGATACATTTGATCTCTATTGTTATTACCAATTGACCATCCCAAATCTGAAAATCCTAAATCCAGAACACCCCAAAATTCAAAATGTTTTGAGCACCAACGTGATGCTCAAGGGAAATGCCCATTGGAGCTTTTCGGATTTCAGATGCTCAGCTGGTAAGTATACAAAGCAAATATTTCAAAATCTGAAAAAATTCAAAACACTTCTAATTCCCAGCATTTCAGATAAGGAATACCAACCTGTACTTATTACATTCATCCATTCAGCAAATATTTGCATGCTTAATCTATGCTAAGCTCTGGTGACAGAAAAAGACAAAATCTGCACCCAAATTCATAGTCTAATATTGAAGAAAACAATTAATGGTTTAAATACAAATGTGTGTAGGTTCCAGGAATACATAGAGGAGGGTTGCCTAAATGCTTAAAATGATCAGACGTGGTCTCTTAAAGAGCTAAATCTCAGTGAGTAGGCTTACTTCAGTCAGTGAGAGAACATTCTAAGCATAGGGGGAAAATCATACACAGAAATATAGCCTGAGAAGTAGTTCAGGATAGCCAGGTCATAAGTTTTATGAGGGCAAGTGAAAATAATGAGGTCAGAAAACTAGAATAGTAATATAGTGCTTATTATATGCTTTATACTGTCCTAAGAATTCTATACTTTTACTCATTAAATTCTCAAAACACTGAGGTGTAGTTCCTATCATTATCCTCATTTTTATTGACTACAAAATGGTTCTGGAAGGACCAGTAGGCAATCTGGCAGATTAAAACTAACCCATTACTTCACTTAGGGATAATACTTAGAGTTATTCCATTTATGTCTGTGTTTCTTCTCTTTCTGTAGCTAGCTCTAATTTAGCACATTGAGAAACTTTTTTAAATGGAAAATTAATTTGCATGTGACTATGGTTTGGGTCAGTGGTATTATATTAAATTTCCTGAATTTGATAACTGTACTTTGGATATGTAAGAAAATATCCCAATATTTGGAAAATATGCACTTAAGCCAGGCACTGTGGCTCATGCCTGTAATCCCAACACTTTGGGAGACTGAGGACAGCGGATCACAAGGTCAAGAGATCGAGACCATCCTGGGTAACACGGTGAAACCCCGTCTCTACTAAAAATACAAAAAATTAGCCAGGTGTGATGGCGGGCGCCTGTAGTCCCAGCTACTCGGGAGGCTGAGGCAGGAGAATGGCATGAACCGGGAGGCAGAGCTTGCAGTGAGCCAAGATGGCACCACTGCACTCCAGGCTGGGCAACAGAGGGAGACTCTGTCTCAAAAAAAAAAAAAAAAGAAAAGAAAATATGCACTCAAGTGTTTAAGGATAAACAGCATGATGTCTGCAACCTAATCTCACAACAGTACAGAAAAAAAAATATGGGAATATGAGTCTTATATATGTGTGTGTGTATTAGTTTGCTAGAGCTGGTGTCACCCACAAAAGTGGTTTGCTTAAACAACAAATTTATTTTCTCACAGTTCTGAAGGCTACAAGTCTGAGATCAAGATGTCAGCAGACTTGGTTTCCTCTGAAGACCTCTCTCCTTGTCTTATAAATGGCTGTCTTCTTCTTGTGTTTTCACAGGGGTTCTTCCTCCGTTCCTCTTTTTTTTTTTTTTTTTTGGAGACGGAGTCTCACTCTGTCGCCGAGGCTGGAGTGCAGTGGTGCAAACTCAGCTCACTGCAACCTCCGCCTCCCGAGTTCTAGCAATTCTCCTGCCTCAGCCTCCCGAGTAGCCGAGATTACAGGCACACACTGCCACATCCAGCTAATTTTTTGTATTTTAGTAGAGACAGGGTTTCACCATGTTGCCCAGGCTGGTTTCGAACTCCTGAACTCAGGCAATCCACCCACCGAGGCCTCCCGAAGTGCTAGGATTACAGGCCTGAACCACCACGTCTGGCCTGTTCCCCTTTTTATAAGGACAGTCATATTGGCTTAGGGTTCACTCTTGTGATCTCATTTAATTCTAATTACCTTTAAAGACCCTATCTCCAAATACAGTCACATTCTGAGGTACTGGGGGTTATTAGGATTTCAATATATGATTTTAACAATTCAGCCCATAACAGTACTACTTAATTTTTGTATTTTCATTTTACATCCCACAACTTTGTTAACCCTATTACACAAATGTGTATGTACATACTTTCCAAGTTTTGTTTTTTTGTTTTTTTGTTTTTTTGTTTTTGAGACAGAGTCTCGCTGTGTCGCCCAGGCTGGAGTGCAGTGGCGCAATCTCGGCTCACTGCAGGCTCCGCCTCCTGGGTTCACGCCATTCTCCTGCCTCAGCCTCTCCAAGTAGCTGGGACTACAGGCGCCCGCCACCACGCCCGGCTAATTTTTTGTATTTTTAGTAGAGACAGGGTTTCACCGTGGTCTCGATCTCCTGACCTCGTGATCCACCCTTCTCGGCCTCCCAAAGTGCTGGGATTACAAGCGTGAGCCACCGCGCCCGGCCTCCAAGTTTTTATTGACACGAACAGGCATATAATCTGCAACTAGTATCAGGGTTTTCTTCCTTCCTTATCAATTCTTACACCTTTTATTTCTCTTTCTTGCCTTTCTGTACTCACTGAGACCCCAGATTCAGTGTTATATTTACAAAGTAGTAACTGGCAACCTTATCTTGTTCCTAATCATACAGAAAATGACATCAGTGTTACATAATATTAACTGTGGGGGTTTTTTGTCATTATCCTTTATCATGTAATGACAGTTCCTTTCTGTTCCTGGATTACAACAATTTTTAATTATGAATGGCCGTCATGTTCTTTCTATATCTGCTGAGATGATTAAACTTTTTTCTTTTAATATGTTTACGTATTGTGTTAAATTAATCTGTTTTCTAGAGCTAACTCTTATAAGCCTGGGATAAACCCAGTTTGTAAGTATTGTATTCTGTAGCGCTTGCTAGATTTGATTGCTGGGTTTTGTTCAGGATTTTTGCATCCACGTTTAATGACACTGGCTTGTATTTTTCCTTCTTGTATTGGTGTAGTATGACTTTGGTAGCAAGGCTGTGCGAGCCTCATAAAATATTCATCCCACTTTTTCTCTTCTCTAGAATAATTTCTGTAAGATTGGAATTAAATGTTTAGCAGAACTCACATGTAAAGCCTCTTGGACATGTGGTTTTCTTTATAAGAAGATTTTCTTTTTTTTTTTTTTTTTTTTTGAGACGGAGTCTCGCTCTGTCGCCCAGGCTGGAGTGCAGTGGCGCAATCTTGGCTCACTGCAAGCTCCGCCTCCCGGGTTCACGCCATTCTCCTGCCTCAGCCTCTCTGAGTAGCTGGGACTACAGGCGCCCGCCACCACGCCCGGCTAATTTTTTTGTATTTTTGGTAGAGACGGGGTTTCACCGTGGTCTCGATCTCCTGACCTCGTGATCTGCCCTTCTCGGCCTCCCAAAGTGCTGGGATTACAAGCGTGAGCCACCGCGCCCGGCCCTATAAGAAGATTTTCAACAACTGATTGAATTTTTAACAACTATGGTATTGTTCCAGTTCTTTTCTACTCTGTTGGTAAATTATACTTTTCTAGGAATTTATCCATTTCTTATGACTTAAAAATAATTGTCATGAAGTTTTTAATGATATCATCTTGCTCTTAAATTTCTGGATCATCTGCCTTTTTGTTACCGTTGCCATTTCTGATAATCTTGGGGCCTTTCCTCTTTTTTCCTCAAACAGTATTTCCAAGCTCTGTCAGCAAAGTATTTCAAAGACCTAACTGGACTTTTTTTGTGCTGTTGTGTGTGTTTTCTATTTCCTTTACTTCTGCCAGTTATTTTCTTGTTTTTACTTTCTTTAGGTTTATACTTTGTCTAAAAATGTTTAGGTTGCTCATTAACTTTTAGCCTTTTCTAATATTTCAAGGTCATTAATTTCCTTATAAATTACCACTCAAGCTGCATCTTAAAAATTTAGGTAAGAGGTTTTGTAATTATCATTTGGTTTTCAGTATTTTCTAAGGAGAAGTGTTCTTCTTAACATCCCAACATATGATTTCTTTTTTTTTTTTTTTTTGAGACAGGGTCTTACCCTGTCACCTAGGCTAGAGTGCAATGGTGTGATCATGGCTCACTGCAACTTTGACCTCCCAGGCTCAGGTGATCCTCCCACTTCAGCCTCCCAGGTAGCTGGGACCACAGGCATGTGCCAGCACACCCAGCTAATTTTTTGTATTTTTTGTTGAGATGGCATTTTTCCATATTGCCCAGGGTGGTCTCAAACTCTTGGGCTCAAGCGATCTTCCTGCCTCGACCTCCCAAAGTGCTGAGATTACAGGCATGAGCCACCGTGCCTAGCCCATATGGTATTTTTCTATTTTGCTATTGATTTCTCAGTTAATTGTAGTGTGGTGAGAGGATAAATCATGGTCTATGTGATGACATCCTTTGACATTTGTTACGCCTAATGTATGGTCAGTTTTCAAGTGTGTCTGAAAAGTACGAATGTTCTCTAACCACTAGGGACAGTAGTCATATATGCCTTTTAACACAGTGCTACTCAACACAGTGTTTATCTTATCTATCCTTAGTGCTAATAGAAGACTATCTTAAGATAAAAAATATTCAGATGACGGAAAACCCTTTGTCTTTCTTTGTATAGAGTGGTGAGGCTAAACGGCAATATAAAGGAACCTTAGACTGCTTTGTGAAGATATACCAACATGAAGGAATCAGTTCCTTTTTTCGTGGCGCCTTCTCCAATGTTCTTCGTGGTACAGGGGGTGCTTTGGTGTTGGTATTATATGATAAAATTAAAGAATTCTTTCATATTGATATTGGTGGTAGGTAATCGGGAGAGTAAATTAAGAAATACATGGATTTAACTTGTTAAACATACAAATTACATAGCTGCCATTTGCATACATTTTGATAGTGTGTTATTGTCTGTATTTTGTTAAAGTGCTAGTTCTGCAATAAAGCATACATTTTTTCAAGAATTTAAATACTAAAAATCAGATAAATGTGGATTTTCCTCCCACTTAGACTCAAACACATTTTAGTGTGATATTTCATTTATTATAGGTAGTATATTTTAATTTGTTAGTTTAAAATTCTTTTTATGATTAAAAATTAAAACATATAATGCTGAAATCTAAGAAATGAAAGTATCTTCTTTTAAATTGCTATTCATTTAATATACCTGTTTTCCCATCTTTTAAAGTCATATGGTATGACATATTTCTTAAAAGCTTATCAATAGATGTCATCATATCTGTAGGCACAAATAAGCTTTGTTCTATATCTCTTCTAAGACAGCTGTTATTACTGTGTATAATATTTACAGTATCAGCCTTTGATTATAGATGTGATCATTTAAAATTTGATAATGACTTTAGTGACATTATAAAACAAACTGGAAAATAAAAATGGCTTATCTGCTGATGTTTATCTTTAAAATAAAATCTTGCTAGTGTGAATATATCTTAGAATAAAAGGTATCCTCTTGAAAATTAGTTTGTATATTTTGTTGACAATAAAGGAAGTTTAAAACTGTTATAAAGGAGTCTTTTTTTCCCTGACTCTGACTTTATTAGTAAGCAGAGTATAGCAAAATTTTTGTCAGAACTGGCTTAACTAAAGAAAAAGGTATTTCTCAATGGACAGATATAAACAGCATTCGAAGGTTTTGTACAGGAGTTTGTATTGTTTTTCAGAGCTGTTGTAGAATACAGTATATTTGAAATCCCCAAGTTTTTAACATTCTAATGAGTAAAGGGATGTTAAGCTAGTGGGGATAAACTATAGACGGATTTTGTGAGGCTGTGAATGGGCAAAATGGGGTGGATGAACTTCCTCATGCACAGGGACAAAGTGTATTTCAAGGACAATAATACAGACCATACTTTTAAATATATTGGTTTTATCCCTCAAGAGGAAAAAAAGTCAAACTCTAAACATCGTTTCTTGCAGTGGTCAACATAACGGAGTTACAGGAACAAAATAGAAAATATTTTCCTTTCCTGCTACACTATCAAATGGTTCAAAGAAAGATGGTTAAAATAACCAAATATGAGGAATAGTTTCCCATATAAAGAGTAAGATAATATAAAAGTTTTCAGTTTGTACAGAGGCATGCATAGAGGAAAAAAAGGCTCTAAATTCTGAATGGCATGGATAGAGGGCAAACAGGAATTTAATCGCTAAATTGCTAGACAAAAATTCTATTCTTTGAAGCCTAAAAGATGTATAGTTAGAACAAAAAGTAAAAATATTACTTAGTATCCTGGACAGAGCTAAAACTGTATAAACTACATTAAACTGTTATTAATGAGAGATAGTTTATAGTGAGCAAAATCATAACATGCTTTTATAAGGAAATTATTTTTTAAAATCTTAACATTGGAAAATGAATAGTTAAAATATATTTAAAATATATACAATTTTTATCTTAAATGACTAGTGCTGCATCTTTTTTTTTCTGTAGAAGAGAGCTGGAGTACTGCATCTTTTACAGTGTCTTATTGGATAGGATTTTTAATTTCCTGCCCTAAAACTATCTCCCCAAATAATACCTAAAATTCCATTCTCAGAGCTTCATTCTCTTAATTCATTAAAATACACCCTCCATAAAACAAGATGACCTTTTAAGTTGGTAGTCATTTATACTTACTGAAACTACATTTATTTTGACGAATTTTACATTGTTTTCTCACAGCACGTTATGCTAGAGAAAGTGGAGCGGGGAATGAAAATAACAGACATTGTCTGGGTAGTAAGAGGCCAAAAGCCCCTGAAGAGATTTTTGCTGTTTTATATTCCTACTCTAGATTGATGCTTTCTAGTAAAAATTAGAACTTTGGTACCCTCACATTAAATTTTCTGAAGCAGTTCCTTTGTTCATATATAAACATTATGCTACACAAGTAAGAAATTGATACCTTCATTCCTCATTAGCTGATAGATCGAAATGTAGATTCAGAAGGGCTCCTTTTCTTCCACCACTTCTTAAATGTTAGTATTCTCCAGGGGCCAGTCCTTTGCTCTTTTCTCACTTTATATATGGTAGATTGTGCTGACACAGATGCCCCTCCCCCACAAGAACATGCTGGATAAAATATATCCAAAAAGATTTGGTTTGGTTTTGTATTGTTTTAAATAGGGAAATAGCATATCAAGAGATGTCAGAAATAAGATGCTCAAGGCCAGGAGAGTAACTGGGAGCTAACATTGTAGCAGCCCACAGATTTCAGAAACAAATAGACACTAAGGGTGATTTTGACACCCACATATGTAGATAGGAATTAAGGAATTGGGGCCCTGGTAGAGTAGGCGGTTGAAATTGAAACATACCATGCCTACCAACCACACAAACTGTCCAGTGAAGTTACAAACTTGGGTCTAGGCACAGGATGCGAGGCATGCAGCTGGTTTGAGGCCAGGAATTCAAGGCCAGCCTGGGCAACATACCGAGACCCCTGTCTCTAAAAAAATAATAATAATTAGCCAAGTGTGCTGGCACATGCCTGTAGTCCCAGCTACTCAGGAGACTGAGGTGGGAGGATCACTTGAGCCCAGGGGACTGATGCTGCAGTGAGCCAAGATCATGCCACTGACCTACAGCTTTGGCCACAGAGCAAGACCCTATTTCTGTTTAAAGAAAAAAAAGCTACAATCTTAAAAAAGAGTGTTTTATTTAAGAAGAGACGCTAGAAAAATAGGCAACAAATCATAGTGGAAAAGAATTGCCAACTACCCCAACAGTGAACAGGGAAAGAAAAACCCACCTGTGATGTCTCTGGTTTGGGGGTTAACAATTTTAAAAATTAAAAAGCCACCTGTGAGAAATCAAAACCCCACAAGCTTGTGCCACAACAAAGTATAGAACACATATATATATATATATTTAAACTATCCATATAACACAGGAACTCCAAGCCAAACCATTAAAACTGTTATAGGACCAGTGAAGCCCTCAGGGCATTGGCAAAAACAAATACAAAACCTCTCTGAAACACTTCTACAACCTAGGCCACAAAAAATCCTACAGAAGAGGTAGCCTTCAATGAAGATGAACTGATGAGTCACTGAGAAAACAAAGCACTGTGTGGCAAAAGTGGTAGACATGACAAACAGAATTAGCACCCCAAGAACTAAAAATGTGATGAAACACTGTAAAAGAAACTATAAAATCAGAATGTTTAAAATGATAGACTTTTTAAGTAATTAGATTTTTTATTTTTTAATAAAAATAATACAGTATGAAAGGACAGGCAAGTTTGAAAAAACATCTAGAAATTGTGAGTACAGTGTTTGAAATTAAAAACATGACAAAGGAGGGTCTAAAGGTCATAGTGGTTTGAATACATTTTACATATTCTAATAAGAGATCCAGAAGAAACTGAAAAAGGGTGTGAGAGACAACAAAAGAATAATGTTTGATACTTTTCCAGAATCTCAAGAATCCATTTGTCTTCAGGTTAACAAAAAACTCTTGAGTGAATAAAAGCAAATCTACGATTAAAGACATAATAAAATTGCAAAATATCAAAGAAAAGACAAACTGATTATTTAAAAAGGAACATTATTTACACTCAATAATGGATGACAAAAGATTGGAAAATACTGTCAAAATTTCTACAGTAAGCTAAGTTATTATTAAACAGTACCATGACAGTAATATTTTCAAAGTAGTTCACCATTCAGAGACCTTTGCTTAGCAGTCCCCAACCTTTTTGGTATGAGGGACCAATTTCATGGAAGACAGTTTTTCCACAAATTGCGGGAGGATGTTCGCAATGAAACTGTTCCACCTCAGATCATCAGGCATTAGATTCTCATAAGGAACATGAAATTTAGATCCCTTGCATGCGCAGTTCACAATAGGGTTCACATTCCTATGAGAATCTAATGCCACCTGATGGGAGGCAGAGCTGAGGTGGTAATGCTTGCCTGCCCTCTGCTTACCTGCCATGTGCCCAGTTCATAACAGGCCACTGACCAATTTGGCTGCTTGGGGATTGGGGACCCCTGCCTTTGCTGAAAGGAAGCCGAACTCAAGAAGAAGTCAAGTTGAATGCAAGCAGCAACAAAGTAAAGAAATTGGTAAACATGTTAGTAGACCTAGATAAACACTGCCTGTGAAAGGAAAAATACATACTTTTTGGTGAGAGGAGTGACTTATCTTGATGAATTTCAGAATAATTTAGCCTCTTTCTCACTTTTCTTGGGAGCCTACACACATTCTTTTCTCTTGCTCTTTGCTATGAGTTTATAGGAGAAGACCCCAATGTAACATTAGTGTGTATTACTGTGACTAGATAGATAAGTCTACTTAATTCTGGGGTGCAATAATTAACAAACCCATAGGCACCTAAGACATTTCTCTAATGTTAATGTTAGGTACACAGCTAAGGCTAGTCCTCAGAGAAGCAGCCTGCCTACAAAATCACACCTATAGGCAAAAATAGAGCAGCCTGGGGACACCTGCACAGATAAGCAGGCAGGGTCCAGCACAGAAGCCTTTTGTTCTTTATGTGATTGGCAGGCTCCCAGGAAAAAGTGTCCTCCCCTTTTCAGACATGTACACGATGGGCTCCATGGGAACTTCTGCAGGGAGAAGGAGGGGTTACCTAAATTAAGCCCACAGTTACAGAAACAAGAGAAGTGGCACTTTGTGCTTGCCTAGAGACATACCCACAACTACATAAGATAAGGGGAGTTGCACAGACAGCTACTAATAAGAGAAATTACTCAAACAGCTACAGAGATGAGGGGAGTTTCTTATGAAAGCTTTTGAATTCAACTGTAAGAACAGCAACCCATAGGGCTCCCCTCTCCACTGTGCAGAGCTTTCTTCTTTTGCTTATTAAACTTTCGCTCCTATCTCACCCTTTGCATCCACGCTCCTTCAGTCGTGAGACAACGAACTCGGATAACACCTTAGACAACAAGACCAGTGACCATTGACCTGTTTCATTTTATCCCCGTTGCCTACTCTCCAACTTCAATTCTTTGAAAATTCAGGTAGGAATATAGCTAAAATGGTACGTAGAAGGAAATTTACAGCTTCAAGTGTATTAGAAAACAAGAAACTGAAAATTAATGAACTAGAAAAGGAATAAATAAAAATAGTGAAACAAAGAGCAGATGGAACAGAAAACAAAGACAATTAAGGCAGGCAAGAAAACCAAAACCTGGTTCTTTTAACAAACCATACTGACAGGAACCAAGAAAAGGAAGAGATTAAAATAAAGAATATTAAGAATGAAAAAGATGTACATATAACTACTGAAGAGTTTTTTTAAGTGAATAATCAACTTTGTGCCAACAAACTTGAAAACCTAGATGAAATGGTAAATTTTTAATAAAAATACAAATAACCAATAATGATTCAAGAATAATAGAAAACATAGGCCATAACCACTAAAGAAATTTAATCATTCATCATAAACCTCATAAACTCTAGGCTAAGATGGTTTTTTTTTTTTTTTTTTGAGACGGAGTTTCACTCTTGTTGCCCAGGTTGGAGTGCAATGGCACAATCTCGGCTCCCCGCAACCTCCGTCTCCGAGTTTCAAGCAATTCTCCTGCCTCAGCCTCCTGTGTAGCTGGAATTATAGGCATGTGCCACCACGCCCGGCTAATTTTGTATTTTTAGCAGAGACGGGTTTTCGCCATGTTGGTCAGGCTGGTCTCAAACTCCTGATCTCAGGTGATCCGCCCGCCTCGCCCCCCAAAGTGCTGGGATTACAAGCGTGAGCCACCGCGCCCAGCCAGTTTACAGGCTTTTCTTACCAAAACTATCAGAAGGGAACGAAAAAGAGGAAACCCCTTTGGCTTCCTCTATGAGGCGATAATCTTGATGCCAATAAAAAGAGTAAAGAAAGAAAAATTAAGGGCCGGTTTCATTTATGAATATAGATGTAAATATCCTTCATAAAATAATCACAAGCCAAAACAACCAGAACCATCATGGCCTTTCTGGTTTATCCCAGGGATACAAGGATGTTAGAAAACTCTAGTAACGTTATTCATTGCATTAACAAATTAAAGGGCAACAAACAGGTCATTAGATGATGGTTAACATTTGTTAAGTTTCAGTATCCACTTACAGGTGTGTAAGTGGATTTTATGAGAAAAATCTCTTAACAAAGTAGGAATAGAAGATAATTTTGTTAACTTTCTTACATCATAAACACAAAGGTATTTAATGTTAGGGACAAGACAAGGATGCTTACCACTACTGTTTATTTTCAAAATTTTACTGGAGCACTTAAGCAACATAATCCAGGCAAAACAGTAAGAAACAGAAGAAATAAAAATGAAGAAATTCATTATTTCCCAGGCCATATTGTTCTATACACAGAAAATCCAAGAAATTCTGCAAATACTTGAATTTATAAGAGAATACAGCAAAGTTGCTGGATACATGACCAATGTACATGAATCAGGATCATTCAGCAGCTAAGCATAACTAGCATTTATTGACCGTTTGGTGCCAGGGACTGATGCAGGGCTCACGTTATTTAATCATAAAGACATCCCAGTAAGCATATTTGTCCTCATTTTAACAGACTGAACCTGTGGCTTGGAGCGTTAAATAACTTGCCAAAGTTTATACAGGTAGTAAGTTAGGCAAGCCTGGTACTACAACCCAAATCTGTGTGACCCCAAAGCCCGTCATGGTTTTAACCACTGGGTACTCTCATGTCCTGCCAGTAATTGTAAGGAACGTGATGATAACACCACTTTGCTCTTGGCCTCAACTTTCTTTTTACTTTGATATTTTAAGTGGTATTTTTAATAGAAAAAAACATTCTTACACCCTCAAGTTGTATAGACAACATGGATAAACTAATGGAATTAGATAAATTAATTGTACTAGGAGCATTTCAGGATATTCTGGAATAAATCTAGACAGTGGTGGCTGATGTCAGAAGAGGTGTGTGAGGAGAACTGGTGGAAGTCACGGGCGCCCAGCAGGACCGGGGCCCAGGGTTCAGTCGCAGGGCAACGCCCAAACCCTGTTCTGCTCACGCGCTGCCCGCTGGGACGCCGAGTTATGCGGTGTCTCAGAACGCAGCTTAGCCCATGCGCTCCACGTCTCCTGAGTGCTCATGAAGGGAAGAGAGGCCTGATTGATTTCTTCAATGTAGAGACCAGAGCCCAAGCAATATTGTACAATCCAGTTGCCTCAGTATTGCCCTTGAAAATGGATTTCACGTTCATTCTAACAACAGCAGGAACTATAGCCACCCTTGATGCTGCTGCTGCTGCTGCTGTAGCAACATTATTAATAGTAAAAATTCTAAGTCTTTAAAGAAGTGGACAACTAGGGATAATCGGAATACTAAAGAATCTAGTAAACAAAACAAAAAAATAATAGGCCTATTTCAAGATGGCAACCAAAATGGAACAGGAAAACACACAAAGAACTGGATGAGAAGGAACAGAGACTAGATGAAGAGGACGGGGAGGAACGGAGAACAGACCAAGGACTGGGAGAGAAGGAACAGGGCACACACGTAAAAGTGAACGAAAAGCAACAGGGCAGCCAAATTTCGTAAGTGTAACATAAAACTTGGTTAATTACAGACAGGCAACACATGTCGATCAAACCAAGAGGGAGGGCGCTGGACCACACTGGGCTCTTTTTTGAGGACCACAGGGCAGCGGCTGGAGGCTAAAGCACAGACTTGGCTGGTGTGAGTCGCACACTTAATTAAGGTCACTTTCCTGTAAAACTGGTTTCCAGAGACAAGGGTCAGCCGCGGGGCCAGCATCTTTTAGAATGGTGTGAGGAAAGGTACGTGGAGGGAAAGTTGTCAGTGTGATCTTATTTCTTGACATAAGTTTGACTTTTAATATTTCAAATCCCGCTGAGGAAAAAAGAAAAGAGCCTAAAATGTGCTCATCCCGCTTTCGCACTAGAGTCTGTCCCGGGCTCGGCAGCTCCCCCGGGGCTGGGCAGGGCGGAGCAGCGGACGCCGGACAATGTGCGCCACCTCACAGAGCCGGGCGCGGCGGGCCTCGAGCCACAGGGGCAGTGCGCCGGGCGGCACATGGGCCCCTCGGGGAGGCGAGGCCTGCGGGCCAGCCCTTCTGAGGGCAGGGGGTGAGGGGGCGGCGCCCGCCAGCCAGAGCAGCATCCTGCCGCCGTGACAAGCACGTCTCCGGTTGCCAAAACAACCCAAAAATGTGCCTCAAAACACGTTTGCAAAGCCCCGGGCCGGCCGGTCGCCTGCCTCTCACCTAGCCCGACCGCCCGACATCCTGCTGCCGCGCGAGGGCGAGCGAGCCAATCTGCCTCGCCTCCTCCTTTCCCCGATCCTCCCCGCCCCGCCTTCCCGCTTCTCCCGCCCCCGGATGGCTCAGCAGCCTCCATTTTCCAGATCTTTCTCGAACCCGCAGCTCCTTGAGCAGCCGTTGCCCGAGTGCTGACGGAAGCGGCCGAAGTCCGGGTCGGGAGCTGGCTCCGGCGCGGAGCGGAGGCTCGCGCGCCTCCCAGGCCGCCGAGCGCGCAGGCGCAGGTCCCAGTAACCGCCGGTTGGAGGCGGCCGAACCGCAATAGGGAAAGACCCAGGCGGCGGGACGCGGTGCAGGCTGCGGCGCGGACGGCCTCTGCTCCTTCCTCGGGTTTACGACTCCCTGCCCTAGATTTTCTGCTTAGCGACTTGGGGTCCCCACTCGTTTGCTTCTCGTAGGAGTCGCAATCCCAGCAGCAATAGCCCAGAAGAGGACCCGGTTCCCGTACCGAAGGGTTCAGTACCAGCAGCCCGACCATCACGCGGCGGGATGTCTGTGGTTGGCATTGACCTCGGCTTTCTCAACTGCTACATCGCTGTCGCGAGGAGTGGCGGCATCGAGACCATCGCCAATGAGTACAGCGACAGGTGTACCCCGTAAGTGCCTCTGCTGAGCATCACCTCGACCCTAAGAAACGTTTTTCTCTCCCGTCCTTAACGTTTGTCCTGTCTGCTCGCTTCCTCGGATTTTCCCCTAATGTGCGCCGAACCCCGAGATGACAGGTGCAGCCCATCAGCCGCAGTCCCTAGAGACCGCCGGGTGGCGGTCGGACTTCCTTGCCCCGCAAAGCTTCTTTTCCTTCAAGGACGAGGGACCCCACTAGTTTGCGTAGCTCTCTTTTCTGTACCCACGCACGTCCCCTGCCTCCTCGTGCCGCTGTCCCCCAACGCCTCTTTTGCTTGCGAGAAAGAGGTTGCTGTGGGACAGCCCCTGGCGTCCGGAACATCGAGAAAGATCTCCGGTTGCCTCTAACGAGATTTACATGGGATTATCGGCCCCGCGCTAGCTGCCCTCCTTCCTTTCCCCGTCCCTCCGGGTGACAGCTTTTTCTCAGAAAAGTAAAAAGTCAGCTTCGGCTGCACACGTCAGAGATGAATTGCCGGTTCATCTGGCCCCGAAAGCCTTTTTTTTTTTTTTTTTTTTTTTTTTTTTAAGGGCGGGGAGTGAGGCATGTGGGGTTTACAAAACCCAGTGCCCTTGAGAACTGCAGGTAATGGATCCGGTTTACAGGGCCAGGTCAATGGTGCATTGATAGGGAGAGCCTCGGGATGGGAGTCACTGGCCTCGTGCATTGGTAACTACGTCAGTTGCTGGAATGCGGCGGGGTTGGGTCGGACCAAAAGCGTGTTTCTGCAGAGTGAATTGTCGGAGTCGGGGGCAGCTGTCCCGTATAAACATGACTGTGGAGTGATTCCATTATGAACGCTTAATGAAAGGCTTAGGAGGAGCGCGTTATGTCATGGAAACATGTTTCCACATGTTCCGTTGTTTCTCTGGCCTGGGAAGTTTGTTGGCAAGGAATATAATGAAGTAATTCTGAAATATGAAAAACTAGCTGCTGCTTATAGGCTGCTGTTACTGGTAATTTTATGAGGAAACCAACTGTATGAAACCTATATTACTTTTTATGGGAAGGTAATTTGGCATCTTAATTTGACCGTTCTGAATGGTCCAAAATATAATACCTCAACTATACTAAAACAAGGTCAGTGTCCGATGGTCTTTAAATGCTTCGTTTACTATTCTATGGACAGCTTTAAAATATGGCAAAGAGATGTTGAACAGTAGCTCACTTAAAGCAGTCTGTGCTTTGATTTCTTTCAAAGAAGATTCTAGAAGGTTTTATACCTTTTTTCCTAGATGTACGCATTTCTTCTATTGAAATTTTAAACGTTTTGGACGTTTATATTTTCAATATATGGGCATAGACAAGGTAATCCTCAATAATGTTTGAACTCTTCTACTTTTTACATCTTTTTCTGGCTTTTATGCATAGTGGGAGGCCGAAACAGTAACTGTGAAGTCTATGAATTCGTCTCTACAAGGTTTTGTGTTAAGCCACAACAAATACTGGCTTTCGCCAGAAACAGACCGGAAATTCCACTCTCCATCTTCAGCAGAGTAGGGGTTAAAAATGGGAGCAATCTTTGGCTTCAGTGACTCTCAACCTATAGAGAAAAAACTGAGAGGTAGGGTGGACATTCTTTTAGTCCTTAAAGCCATATCCTAAAAGATCAAACCAGAACAGTAAGAAAGATCGATCTACATTTCCAGGCTGAGAAATCTCTTTAGTAGTGAGTGAACCTGTGACTCTTTAAACATCTTGGCCGGCCAGACTTAAGAGAGTTCTTTAAAAAGTGGGCCTCTAGAGTCTTCTAAAAGTCTCTTTGTTCCTGTACTTAAGCATATTCGCTGGTTCTGTGTGGCTGAGAAGTAATGTGATATTTCTGATTTGTGTGCTAGAAAGCCAATAGTAACATCTAGATTTAATGAGCCTAATCTAAACTAGAAAGTTCTTAAAGTGAAAGGATATTCTCACTTAGCTTGCATCAGCAACTCTTCTCTCCATGGCTGGGCACTGTCATTTACCTCAGAAGTGTATCTTTTGTTGTTTCTGAACAAAAGTACTTCATGGTAGTGTAGTGCTCTTACAGTATGTAGTACTTTGTGGGTCCAATTGTTGAGGAAAAACATAGCCCTTCCAGGCCTCAGGACATTTATCCATCAGTTCAACACCGATCATGCAAAAAGCACTGTAACTATTAGATAACCTTTAATTTTTCTAATACACCACAGTATTTAATAACACAGGTAAATAAAATGTTAGCTTTGCAAATAAAATGTTTTTCATATTCCAATTGCCTACATCAAGGTAATGTGACATATTTTCTAAAATGTGAATACATTATAAAATGATCCTATGAAAAAAGGAAAGAAATGTTCAATTTAGTTGTTTTCAGCATTCATACATTTTACGTTTCTTTCATTAACATACTTGATTGCTTATAGTTGAGAGGATTCCATATAAACGAAGAAGGACAGTTTATGAAAAAGAACCAAGTTTTGGCCTATAATTAAGGGACAAAAGACAAGTTAATTTAACCTGTTTATTCAGATTCATCTTCTGTAAAGTTGAAGTGTTTATACTAGCCTCTCATCTCCTGCATAAGTTGAAGAGGGAGAGAGAAATTAACCTGCATAAATTGAAGAGACAAAATAATTTTTCTGAACATCTTATTGAAAAATCATTACATAATATGTGCTCATTATAAAAAATACTGGCACATTAAAAGATGAAATTAAAAATTGTAATTCTTCCAGATGATTTTCTGTGTGTGTTTTCAAAGGGAAGGGGAAGTATTTACTTTATGTTTAGTAACCTTTTTCTTTTTTTCTTTTTCTTTTTTTTAAGACATAGTCTTGCTCTTGTTGCCCAGGCTAGAGTGCAGTGGT
Organism: Hylobates moloch; assembly: GCF_009828535.3. Taxonomy (NCBI): domain Eukaryota; kingdom Metazoa; phylum Chordata; class Mammalia; order Primates; family Hylobatidae; genus Hylobates; species Hylobates moloch. The sequence goes on from NW_026652278.1 coordinate 119,667,835, forward strand.
GCGTTTTCAGCTCACTGCAACCTCCGCCTCCTGGGTTCAAGCGATTCTCCTGCCTCAGCCTCCTGAGTAGCTGGAATTACAGGCACCTGCCACCACGCCTAGCTATTTTTGTATTTTTAATAGAGATGGGGTTTTACCATGTTGTCCAGGCTGGTCTTGAACTCCTGACCTCAGGTGATCCACCCGCCTCGGCCTCCCAAAGTCCTGGGATTACAGGTGTGAGCCACTGCACTCAGTCTATGTTTAGTAACCTTTTTCTATGTAAAACATACATATTTCTATACTATCAGTTGTAGTGTCTGTATAATCATGATAATTTAATCCATACCCTACTAATTCAGGTTGTTTATGATACTTTGTAAACAGTGTTGCAATAACTATCTTTGTAACTAAATTTTTGATCCTTCAAGTAAATTCCTAGAAGTAGAATTACTGAGTGTCCACATTTTTAAAGGCCTGGTACATGTCTGTATTGTTCACTTAAGTTGGATGTGGGGATTAGAATTTGCATCCCAGGCTTAAGTATACCAAGGTGATTCGTTTCACCCATGGGGAAAAAAAATGATAGCCAAGAATCGTCATTAAAGTATCAAATTAAAGCATGTGGTAAATTGGAATAGTGATTGCTATGTGCTAAGCAAGCATTGTCATACCTATCACAATTGTATGAGTTTGATCATACTAGCTGTCTTTTTTTCCGTAAGAAGCCTAAAGCAAAGTTAAATAACTTGGCCAAGAATTAGTAAAACAATGAATTGGATTCTGTTTCAGGCGTCTTTGACCCTAGAACCCAAATGTCTTTCCAGTATCCATTGTTGTAAGGATGGCATGTACGTAACTAGGTTAATGATGAAAGGAACAAATTACCTGGTTGAGCAGTTATTGTACAGGAAAGCATCTTTGCTCTACCATCAATAAATGTCTAATTTTAGCTAGTTTTTAAGAAATACTATCTTTTTTAAAAACATTATTTTAATAATTCCTAAAAATTTTTTTGACACAGGGTCTTGGTCTATTGCCCAGGCTGGAGTACAGTAGTGCAGTCATAGCTCACTGCAGCCTTGAGTTCCTGGTCTCAAAGGATCCTCCCACCTCAGCTTCCTGAGTAGCTGGGACTACAGGTGCATGCCACCATGCCCCACTAATTTTATTTTTTTCCAACAGAGACAAGGTCTTGCCATATTGCCTAGGCTAGTCTCGAACTCCTGGCCTCAAGCCATCTTCCCATCTTGGCCTCCCAAAGTGCTGGGATTATAGGCGCGAACCAACGTGCCCAGCCAGTAATTCTTTTAAGTTATGTTAAGGACATGTAAAAATCTTACTTTGTTTTTAAAATTCATAAAAAATACATACAAAACATATTAGTGTAAACATTTGGAGAAAAAGTAGTGTGGAAGACAATAAACTACTATTAATAATGGATAGATACTTCTCAGAGGTAGAATTATGGAGGAGGTGCTTTTAATTTATAGTTTGTAATTAATACTTTGTAATAGGGAATGTGGATTTTCTTTAAATGAAACTGTTCCAAGATTTTTGTTAGGAATATTTTATCATCAAAATTCTGTATGATTCTTCAATATTCAGTTCTCTGGTTTTCTATCTTATTTTTTCCTATTTCTTTACTAGTGTATGAATAATCTGGAAATATGGGAAAATGCTGTTTAAACACTGTGTTTCAGATGAGTGAGACCCCTCTTAAATGCATGAAAATAGAAATCACTTTGGTGCATTAAAAATAACAGCACATAGAAAATGCCAAATCCAGGGGTTAACTGTGACTATAATAGATGGGCATTTTCTGGTGATGGCAGTTTGGGATGAAGAAGAGGCTTTTACCTTTTTTGTTAAATATTCTTTTTACTACATGAGTTGGTTTTATACGTTTTACTATTTGAGCTTTTATTTAAAATATTTTAAATGCTGAAGAATTACACAAAGTCTCCCCCTTCATCCCTCCCCAACCATCTCCTAAAGTTTGATTTATGTTTCTAGCTATACAAGTATGTGATTATATGTACATAGCTGGGATTTTTTAACGAAAGCAGAATTACGTTACATTCTGCTTTCGTTAAAAAATATTTTTTAAATATTTTGCAGATTGCTTTCTTTTCACTTCAAAATATTGTGGACATCTCAAACTTATGGCTCTAATTTACCTCATTCTTTTTGCTAACTGTACAGTATCCTGTTGATATAGTGACTGTTTTGGACATTTCAAGTTAATATTTTGCTAGCGACGTATAAAAATTCAGTTAATAACTTTGCTTTTTTTAAATCAAATTTGCTGATATGAGTGAAAAGCCAGGTTATTTCTAAATGTTTAACATCAAACTGACTTCCTTAAGCACTGAAAAAAAAAAGGTTTAACATAGCACTGATAGTCTTTTAATATGTGATCATTATAAATTAATGAGTATAGTTGTGTTGTGATGAAACTTTATTTACAAAAATAGGTTGCAGGTAGTGGTAGTTTGCAAACTCCTGGTCTAAACAATTATAACCAAAAGAATTTTAACATTGTTATGCATTGATATTTGTGTTTGAACCAAGTGAATTATACGTAATATGAGTTTTTCAAATAATATATCTAATATAATAATTTAATAGTTAATGTATCAAATTTAATGTAGCTAGTATACCTAATCAGCTTTTAAAATACTGTCTACCTATATAAATATTTGTGTGGTTTCTACTAATGGCTTCAAGCTAATTTATTTATGATTACATTTACTAAGCATTTGAAAACTCTTAAATTATTATTGTTTATATATTGTTAAATGTTTAATTCTTTGTCCATGATGAAAAGCTGAAAGTTTTTTTATTACTAAATCATATGTGCCTAGAAGTCTTATTTTTAAGTAGCAAGCTAGAAAGCAAATTGCAACAGTGAGTTTTTTTGAGAGCTTCTTCCCCTTCCCCCTTCTAGGACAACATTTTTCCCAAATAATTTGAGAAACAATATCCAGATGTTTTCTTTGCTTAGAATTTTGTAGATCCCTTAATTTGTTCATAAGCATTGAAATTCTCCAAGAAAGGGATGTTTTTCCCAAGCTTATTTGAACGTCTGAGGAATTATGTTTCATAGAACACTATTTGGGAAATGTTGTTCGAGGGCAGAGGTTCGCAACTGGAGGTGATTTTGCCTCTGAGGGGATAACTGAGAGAATCTGAGATATTTTGGGGTATGTCACAACTGAGGTTGAAAGAGGAGGTACTACTGGCATCTTGTGGTTGGAGGCTAGAAATACTCCTAATATCCTACAGTGCACACGGTACAACCCCAGTGACCCAACAAAGAATTATCTGGGCCAAGATGTCAGTAGTGCCAAGGTAGAGAAATCCTGCTCTGTAGACATCTTGGCAAGCATAGTTGAAACTATTTGTTCAGCCCTTGATTTAAACCTATGGATTACACTGATAGCAGAGGGTAAAGAGTAATTGTGATTTTATGGAACTGGCAAGGAAACGAAAAGGGCTGTTTTTAAAGCTTAGAGAGTGAGGATTGAATCTTAATGGAGAATAATAGGGAGCAAACAAACTTAGTGCTGAGCTTTAGGCAACAAATCTCTTCTGGTAGTATGTATTTTCTCCAACCTAATTATAGTTGGCCTTATAAAAATTAGCTTTTTGAGAGAGGAAGAAAATCCTATTTAAAGAGAAAATACAGATACAGCTTTCTTAAAGTAGCATCTTGTCTTCTGATTTTTATGCCCCTCTCCTACTAAAAGGAACATAGGACATTTAGAAATCTTCATTGTTTAGAATTTTGTGGTATTTTCTGATAATCTGAGATTACCACACAATAGCAAGAGCAGATTGGATATTATAGATTTAAACTGCATTGAAAACCCTCCCTTTATTTTAGCCATAAAATGACATTTCTCAATAGTAGTTGAAATAGTCAATACAAAGTATAATATAGATTATGCTGTATACACTTGGATAAACTGTATCTTTTTCTGTGAAAACTCTTACATCAGCCTAATATGTGTTATAATGTGTCTATTTCCCTTGCTATTACTGATATAAAAGTTTTGAGAGCAAACAGGTGTTTAATTTATTTGGGTTTTTCTGAAAATACTTAGCAGGTATTTTTTATTTAATGATTGTAACATCCTGGAATGTATTTGAAAGAAAATCGAAGGAGTTTGAAGGGTGCCTTTATGAAATGGGTTTCTGTGTATTTTAAACTGGGCATTTCCAAGCCTGGTTAAATGACAGATTTTTTAACTTTAAAAGTTGTCTGCTTTTAACTTCAGAGAGTATCTGATACTGGTAACTGTTTAGCTTTCTTTGTGAAGTGATACATGTATGAAACATATTTCAAGGAACCAGTGCTTAATGATAGTTGAATCTGAATCTTATTTGGCTCTACTGTTCTAACAAAAATTAAACTCTTGAGAATCAACCTACAAATAAGATTTTCAGCGTAGTCAAGTGATGGTAGCCTAGTATTGAACAATTAGAAGTATTTGAAAGTGCGTCCAAATAATGGAGTTGGAAGTAAGGTGGGTTATAAGGTAGGCTGAGAAATGGCAAACCCATATTTTCTCTAATAGATGAGTTTTAGGATGGAATGCCAATATCCACACATTACCAAATTGGATATGTAAATTTTTACTCTGGCAGAGAATATGTTGAATCAAGGAGTTATTTATAAGAGATGTGAAGATGTCATCTAAGCCACTGATTCCTGCTGTACCCTTATTTTCCTGTTTTTCACCAAATCACAACTAAAGACTAGTAACTTCCATTTCCTCTTTAATCTGACCATCACTTTTAACATTTCAGTTCTAAATATATATTTGCTTGGATGCCTCAAAGTTACCTCAAGCCTACCGTGTTCAAAATAGAGTTTGTGACTGTCCTGTCCCCAAACCTTTCTTAGAAAATATTGTCTCATTGAGTGCAACTAGAAACCTAGACATTATTCTTGTCACTTGCCTCTTCCTACTATCTAGTCCAGCACTGTCCAATAAAAGCATATGAGCTACATAGGTAATTTTAAATGTTTTAATAGAGCCAGGTACAGTGGCTCACACCTGTAATCCCAGCACTTTGGGAGGCCAAGGCAGGTGGATCACTTGAGCCTAGGAGACTAGCTTGGGCAACATGGTGAAACCCCATCTGTACAAAAAATTTTAAAAATCAGCCAGTAGTCCTAGTTGCTCAGGAGGCTGAGATAGGAGGATCGCTTGAGCCCTGCAGGTCAAGGCCGCAGTGAGCCAAGATTATGCCACTGCACTCCAGCCTGGGTGACAGAGCAAGACCCTGTCTCAAAAAAAAAAAAAAAAAGTTCCAATAATTAAAAAGGCAAAATGAAGCAAGTGAGATTAATTTTAATATATTTTGTTTAATCAGTATATCCAAAATTTTATCTCAATATATAATCAATATTTTTAAATTGAGATATTTTACTTTTTTAGTATTAAATTTTTAGAATCTGGAGCACAGATGTCCAACCATTTGGCTTCCCTGGGCCCCATTGGAAGAAGAAGAATTGTCTTGGGCAACACGTAAAATACACTAACACTAAAGACAGCTGATGAGCTAGAAAAAAGGTCCACGCATAATTTTTGTGATATCTGCCACCACAGACAAAAGAGTCCCAGCATTTGAACGGTTGGACACCCATGGTCTAGAGTTTATTTTACACTTTATATAAGCACATCTCAGTTCAGACTAGCCACATTTCATGTGCATAATAACCACATATGGCTGGTGGCTAGTGGCTACCATATGGGATGGTGAAGATCTAGTCTGTCACCAAGTCCTTTAAATTTCCTCCTGAATATCTCTTCTTTCTTCTTGTGTCCCAGCTGTCACCATCCTGATATAGATTACTGGTAACTTTTTGCTCTCCTCTCATCAGTTAACACTACAGTCAATATGATCTCCAACAAACTCTCTACCACTTTTATCCCATCATCATTTACTCTTCCTTAAAATCTTATTTCCTTGGGTAAGCCTTTCCTGACTCTCCTCCTCTAGGTTAATTCTTGCTGTTACAAACTTTTATAGCACCATGTTCACCTTGTTATAGCACCTAGTTTACTTTCTTTTGTGTGAGTCTATAGCATTGTGAGATACAAGAGAGCCAAAACCATATTTTCTTTCATTATTATATCCCTAGCAACTAACAGTGTGCCAGGCATATAGTAATTATTAACAAACATCTGTTAAATTGACTAAATTAACTTTTTAACTGTTTGCTTTCCCTGAAAATCCAGTAGTCCCCAGCAGAACAGTGTTTTGTTCAGCCCTTGGAAAGCACTGCTCTGGAATATTGCCTCTCCAGTTTGTATTATATATCAGTATGTAGGGTCCTCTCCGTTATTCAGAAATCCTTAATGAATCCTCATTGAAATTTAATCCTCATTAACTGAATAAATTTTAAGATTATAATCTGGCACCTGAGACCCTATATAATCTGGCCTTGATACTATCGTATCAAATTGTCCTATGAAACTAGCCAAGTTGTATTATTTTTGTTTTCTCCCTGGCTGAGTCCAAATTATATTCTTCTAGTCCTCAAATAAGCATTACCTTAGGAACCATTATTCCATTCATTATGTAGCTTTATTATGTCCTAGAAAAAGATCTAGGCTGGAACATCTAGGCTAGTGCTATCCAGTAGAACTTCCTGTTGTGTATTTGTTGTTGTATATTCAGTTCTCTGTATATCTGCTACCTACATGTGGCTATTGAGCACCTGAAATGTGACTAGTCCTGAGAAGCTGAATATTCTAGTTAATTTAAATTGTACTAGCACCACATGGCTTGTGGCTACCATATTAGACAGTGCAGATCAAGGCAGTGGATACCTGTTACCTTGCCTTCATAGAGTTCACATTCTGGCTTCTGGTACTGAGATACAATCACTAAATGAATTGTATCAGATAGTAATACATACTATGGAGAAAAATAAAACTGGGTTAACAGTGTGAGGTATGTGTTGGGGAGGAGCAGTGACGTTTTTTATATAGGATGGTGAGGATAGGTGTTTCTGATAAGCTGACATTTGAGCAGAGACCTGAAAGGAGTGAGAGCACCAGCCACATGGATGTATTTTCTGAACACTTCAGAAAGCGAGAACAGCATTTACAAAGGCCCGGAGGCAAAAGGGTGCTTGGTATATTCTAGAAATAGCAAGGAGACCAGTGTGCCTAGATTGAATTTGCAGGGTAGAGCAGCCAAGGACCAGACCATGAAAGGCTTTATTGGCTGTTGGGGGACCCAAGCTTTTACTTTGTGAGATAGGGCACCATTGGAGGATTATTTCTTAATCAGAGAACAGCAGAGTTTCATGATCTTAGTTTTTAAGTGGATCACTTTGGCTACTATATGGAGAACAGACTTACATACCTATATATCAGGAATGTCTATTTCTGCAAGACAAATAGATATTAAATGTTTTCTCTCCTTTCAAGTCTTAATACAAGAAGTCACCTCTCTTATCTAGAAGTAATTATTCTCTTCTTTGCTAGTATTATTCATAATTCTATATATTCTATTGATTTTTTTTCAATAGACTATGCATTCTCCAAGACAGGTATTGTGACTTCTATACATGGAGTGCCTATAAATATTTGTTGATTGAATGTAGTTTTCTGTAGTTATAACTGAAATCACAGAAACATTTTCTTGAATTATAACATGAAATGGTATTTTGATGAAGATGTTATTCTGTGCTTGCTCTGTGTTATTATTCCATGCTATTACATTTAAATGTAATTAAAATACAATAATTTACATAATGTTTACTATGTGCCAACTATTGTTCAAAGCATTTACCTATATCCATTCTCTTAATTCTCACATAACCACATGGGCAGGTATTATCACTATCTTCCAGGCAAGAAGCTGAAGCACCTAATGGTTATGTAATTTCCACAAGGTTAAGTGGCAAAGCCAGGATTTGGCCTTTTCAACTGTTTACCTCCCCTGAAAATCCATTGGTCAACATGGTTGAGTTTTCTTTTAATGGGTCATAGATCAATGTAATTTGAAAAACAATTTTGGAGATCAACATTGTATTGCCAGCTATTAGGACTTTTTTTTTAATTGTAACGTTTATTCTGACCACCATTTTATTATACAGGCAAACTTTAAGTTTTTGATTTGCATAACCTATTTTTAAAATAATACATGGTTATATTTCTCCTTTTAAATTCATTTTCATATAAGGAGAAGCAAAATAATAGCACAATAATATAAAGGTACCATGGAACAAACTTTTTGTTTTTCTGGTTTAGGGCCTGTATATCATTAGGATCAAGAACTCGAGCCATTGGAAATGCAGCAAAGAGCCAGGTAAATTGTTAATGTGGATGTTTTGACTTACAGGAAGAATTAACTGAATATTGGTAACTAAGTTCCTTAAGTTATGTTGTTAAGAGTGAATAACAGAGTGAGGAAAATAGGACAAGTACTAACATCTTTGTTTTGTTTTGTTTTTTTTTTTTAAGATATAATCTGCTTTGGGTTGTAAAATATTTCTTGAATTTTATTTTTTAAAAATATTTTTTAGTTGTGAAGTTAGGGTGTGCTACTATGTGACATCAATTTTTCCCTGAATGGTCCCTCAGGTGACCATCCAGGGAATAATGAGGGATATTCTGTCTAGAACATACATTTCAATGACAGGTAAGTAACATCTTTGTAAAATAAGGTGGGAAAAATGAAAGAACTAATTTCTAGAGTAACTCAATGTGGCTACCACTAATTTACATAGAATTTGTTGAAGTATTTATATTTTTAGGCTTTTGAAATCTTTATGATTAGAACGTTGACTTTTAACATTCCATGTTATAGATTGATTTTCCTTGGACTTTCATTACCTCCCTGAACTAAAAGCCCTTAACAATTATTTCTTGCATTTTATATATATCTGGGTCTTATATCTCATATTCTGGCTGACCTTCTAAGTGTGTCACATATAATCAGAGTCTCTAAAAGCAGCCTTTAAAGTCATTTCTCCTAAGGAGCTAAAGAGAACAACATAGTAATTCAGCATCCCTATAGTTTTCATCTCATAATTGAAGATCAAGGTCTGTTTGGCTTTAAAGGTCACTAGGATTATAGCAACTGGATCTCAGTAATATTCTGTAATTTGAACTGCATATTCTAGTTAAAGAAAAAATTGCTTTGCAAAAATGCAAGCCATTTACAAATTAAGACACTTTCATTTAGCACTATGCTACATGGAAAGGACTTTAATTTACTAGCCTAGGAGCAATCCGCAGCAATGGAAGCAACATGCTAGTACATGAAGATTTTCACAAAGAATTAGATATGGAGAGGAAAAAAAAAAACCTAGACAATAATAAACCAGTTTAAATTAAAACACAGAAATGGAAGTGGAAATAAATAATCAATCAAAGATACAAGTTGCATATCCCTTATAAGAAATGCTTGGGACCAGAAGTATTCAGATTCTGTATTTTTTCAGATTTTGGAATATTTGCATGATACAGGTTGACCATCCCAAATCCTGAAATCCAAAATGCTCCAAAATCTGAAACTTTTTAAGTGACAACGTGATGCACAATGGAAATGCTCATTGAAGTATTTAGATTTCAGATTTTTGGATCTGGGATGCTCAGTTCGTACTAATTCACTGGAGCAAAAGCGTCGAGGAAAACCAAAAAGATGAGTTGTAGATATTTGTTATTTGAAACATTTTAAATGTTTGTTCTTTCTCTTCTGAAGACATTAATTTTGAATCTAACATTCCCAGGATAGGTGGATAATTTGGGAGGCAAGTGTTAAAATGCGTACATTCTCATTGTATGACTTTACCATCAGTTGGAAACCAGAAAAAATGAATAATTATTTGTAATCCTAAACTTGGATGTGTAGGATAAAGGAACTTGGTGGTTGTCGAGTATTAGGATAGAATTTTATTTTGCATTTATTAGGTAACTGATAAATACAGGTGTTTACTGCCAACAGATAGTCACGAACATAAGAAATACAATTCATGGCTTCAAAAAGCTTCATGGGCGATCATTTGATGATCCCATTGTGCAAACTGAAAGGATCAGGCTTCCCTATGAACTGCAGAAGATGCCTAATGGAAGTGCAGGAGTTAAGGTAAGCTTTATATTCCCAGGGTTACAAACATATCTTCGAATTAAGGAAACCCAATGTGTTAATATTGCTATTTGTAGTTTGACCTTTTTGCTCTAGATACAGTACATACACACCCAAGAGATAGTAGTTTTTGTAATAATTTTAGTGAATCCCAGGAGATCTAATTTAGATAATTTTTTCATTCAAATCACACTATTATTGTCAAGGAAAAAACTGGTTATTGAGACTCAAGAGAATAGTTTTTAGGGGATAAAAATGAAGGTATACAGGATTCAGAAGAATAGACCCAAAAAGTATGTTAATTCAGAAGAATGGACCCAAAAAGTATGTTAATAGCCATAATGAGTTTAATGAGTTCTAATTTAGAAGAATCTTACACTATAAATGTTAAAGCATACTTTTCATCCAAGTAAGAGATGGATTCTGGATTTTTAATTTTATATTCTGAGATAGATAGTTGTAGATTAGTTAACCAAAACATGTTTGTGCTGATTTTTTTCAAAAACTAGCCTCACAACACGTGGAACTACTATATATGGCCCCGAAATTCCACTCCTGGGCTTATACCCAAGGGAATTGAAACATATGTACACACAAAAACTTGTACATGAATGTTCATAAAAGCATTGTTCATAATAGCCAAAAAGTGGAAACGATACAAGTTTCTATCAACTGACGATAGATATACAAAATGTAGTATAACTTAACACATGGAATATTATTTGCCCATAAAAAGGAATGGAGTCCTGGTATGTGCTACAACATGTATGAACTTTGAAAACATGCCAAGTGAAAGAAGCCAGATACAAAAGGCCACATACTGTATGATTCCTTTTATATAGAATGTTCAGAGTAGGACAAATTCATAGAAACAAAGATTAGTGGTTGCTAAGGGGTAAAGGGAAGGAAAAATAGAGTGACTGCTAATGGGTTTCTTTTTGGGTGATGAAAATGTTCTACAATTAGATAATGGTGATCAGTGCACAGCTTTGTGAATATACTGAATTGTACACTTCAGAAGGATAAACTTGATGCTGTGCAAATTATCTCTTAAGAAAGTTATTTTTAGTAACTAATTTTAGACTTGATATATGTGTGATGCATATGTACACAGTTCCGTTTTTAGAAGAGGGTTCTGACTAAAAGGTGGATGATGAATCATAGTAAGGAGACAGGAGGCTGTTAAAATAGTTGAGGAAGACACCATGAGGAGTTGAAGACAGGGAACAAATTGTGAAGCCATATTTTAGGTGAAAATTTCAGGTTACTAAACTGAGAAGCTGGATGGGTTATGATAGTAACAACTGAGATAAAAAATAATATTCAGGTATCTTTTAGATATGATAAGCTCTGGTTAATGGTTACCTAGAGCAGTTTTATTCTACTCCAGTTTAAAATTTGAACTACTTAATTTTGTAAGTAGTTTAACTTCTTAAAGTGAAAATTAATAGATCAGGCTTTGAGAATAGGCTGAGAAAAACAGAATAATGTTTTTAAAGAAAGGCAGAACCAAAGTTTTGAGTGATATAATTTTATACCTTCATAGTAAGTGCCTGTAAGCTAGTAGAAAAAGCTTTGAAACATCATCTTTTGAAGACTTAAGAAAATCAATGTTCAACTCCTCAAGCATGTTATGCATTTTTTTATATATTTATTTAAATTTATTTCATCTAACTTTTAATTTTTTTTTTTTTTTTTTTTTTTTTGAGACGGAGTCTTGCTCTGTCAGGCTGGAGTGCAGTGGCACAATCTCGGCTCACTGCAAGCTCTGCCTCCCGGGTTCCCACCATTCTCCAGCCTCAGCCTCCCAAGTAGCTGGGATTACAGGCGCCTGCCACCACGCCCAGCTAAGTTTTCGTATTTTTAGTAGAGATGGGGTTTCACCCTGTTAGCCAGGATGGTCTCAATCTCCTGACCTTGTGATCCACCTGCCTCGGCCTCCCAAAGTGCTGGGATTACATAGAATGTTCTTATACAAAAGAATACTGTATGATCATGCCTCTGAAAGGCAGATTAAGACTATGATTCATTTTTCCTTATTTCTGTGTGCTTGATTTCTTTATGCACCCCTGGTTTAAAGGCAGTAATTTGGCATAATACTTGTTTTTGAACTTACTTGTAAATAGGTTTGGAAACAAATGTTTATCAATTTTAGGTCTGATTCAAAGCAAGTTTTATGTCATTAGATATACATATTTATACATACTCATATACATAAACACATTGTGCTGCTTGAAAGAATGATGTTCTCATTTCCTTTTCCCAAAACTGTATGACTGAAGCTTTTATTTTAAACTCAGGGAGAGTTCTGACTTTCAAAAGAAAGATTATTTGATCTTTTCCTTTTTCATTGTTTGCTGTGTCACAGTTGGAAAATGAATGATAAAAATTGTTTTTGTGGGAAGTGGGGATCTGAGAGGGTAGAAACTACACTTTTGAAAATACTTTGGTTATAATACTGTCTGTAAGGTACTACAACCTCAGAAATGACATAGTCACTGTTTTTAATGGGATCATGATTCTAAAATGACAATCTTTCTGGAATAAAACTTCCTTGAGCAAGGGTGTCTTTTTCACATTATATGCCTATCACATATAGAGTAGATGCTCACTAAATATTTGTTGGATAAACAAATGACTCTTAATGAGTATCCCAACTTTTGGTGTTAGGTGCGGTACTTAGAAGAAGAGAGACCTTTTGCAATTGAGCAAGTTACTGGAATGCTGTTAGCCAAGCTTAAAGAGACTTCAGAAAATGCTTTGAAGAAACCAGTGGCTGACTGTGTGATTTCAGTAAGTTTTACTTCAGTAATATATTATACTTGAATTATATTTTTCAGTGTTGAAAATATTGAATTAATATTGAATTATATATTTTCAGTGAATTATATATTTTCAGTGTTTCAATTATACTTGAATTATATTTTTCAGTTTATTAATGTAATATTGAAAGATTTTTCTTCCCTTACACTTTCTGCCCTTATCCAGTAAATAACCTAAATCCATCTGACTTTCTTTTTTAAAAAAATTGCCTTATTTGCTAAAGTTTAGGATTGAATTTCCCATAAAATCAATTATGATGAGCAGTGACTCTTAAAAAACTGTTATGTAACTGGTGACTGCTGCTATCTGGGATTTATCCCTAAGAATCGTCTCAGATAGCAATTAACTTCCCATCTGTGAGGACCTTAACATTTTATAGCAAAGGTTGAAAATTTCTAGTTGGGAATCTGAGGTTGTGTATCGGGGAAAAAAAGATCTTTAAGGATTCTTAACAAAACATTTAAATTATTTACCGTCTTATCTCTTGAGGTCCCATTAAACATCGTTAATTGGTTCTTTACCTACATGTTAACTAAATTGATATATTCCTACTATTAAACTTGACTACAAAAGTTCAAGAGTCTCATGTCATCAGAAAAACAGAATCAGATGATGAACTTTTCAGTGAGTTTAGTAATCAATTTTTTTCATAGGCATTTGGAATTTTTTTAATGGGAGAAAAATATTACAGCTTAATATTTTATTTTCTAGCCATTTAGTAATAGCAAATAATAGAGTTTACCATTGACCAGGCACTATTTATAGGCATTTTAACCCATTTAATCTCAGAAGCAATCTATGAGGTAGGGATATTATTAACCCTAGTTTTACAGATTCAAAAAGTAGGATACTGAGATGTCAAATAACTTGCCCCAAATCAGCACAGCTAATATAGTGTTAGAGCCAGATAGTTAATTCCCAAGCCCATGCTCATAATTGTTATACTGCCACTTGAAAGGATATGTTAGAATCATACAAATTTAAAAGATTCATCTTAAATTCAAATCCATTTCTATTTAATTATACTATTCCTTGTGTGTCAGAAATTCATGTCAGAATACAGTAATACAAACTTTTGACCATTATTAACTTTGTGGTTGGTGCAGTAGACCCATTGTAAGCTCTACAGGGACAAGTATTTTGTCTGGTTTGTGCACTGTTTTCCTGGTAGCTAGAAAAGTACCTGGTTTGTAAGTGCTCAATGAATATTAAATGAACCATGCATTATAACTTAGATTTTTGTTGGGAGGATAATACCAAATCAGCAAAATTTATATTCTTTTCCTTTTGCTAATCTGTTCAATGAAATTTCTAAATTCATAAAACGATAAAATTAAAGGAAGCTACTTATTTGAAACTTAAAACTGGAAGAGCCCAAGTTATTTTATATGTAAATACACTTAATAGCTTTTTAGAAACTGGTCTGTATGTCAAATTAAAATACTTCTCAGTTTGATAAAACTAGGGTGTATACATACATACATCTTTATACATTTTAAGACTGAGTTTAATTTTTAAATAGAGATGTACTTAATGGGCTGGGCATGGTGGCTTATGTCCATAACCCCAGTACTTTGGGAGACCAAAGCAGGAGGATTGCTTGAGGCCAGTAGTTAGAGACCAGCCTGGGCAACCATGGTGAGACCCGTCTCTACAGTTTTGTTTTGTTTTGTTTTTAATTAGCCAGGAATGGTGTCACACACCTGTAGTCTCAGCTACTCGGGCTGAAGCGAAAGGATTGCTTGAGCCCAGGAGTTTAAAGCTGCAGTGAGCTATGATTGTACCACTGCACTTCAGCCTGTGAGGCAGGGCTAAACACAGTCTCTTTCAGAAAAAAAAAAATATATATATACATATATATGTGTGTGTGTATGTATGTATGTATATTTTTTCAATGTTATTTGGTGATTGTTAAAGGAAATTCATATTTATCACAAGTTCCCTACAATATAGTTCCCCTCCTTTGAAATATAATTGTTTTAAACAGTTGGGACTGTATTCTTCTGGTTGGGTGTATATGCACACAATAATGAAGTAATGTTATACGTGCCCTTTTTTAACATAATAAAGATAGAATTCCATGACAATTCAGATCTACCTGATTCTTTGTGACAACTACATAGGATTCCATTATATGGATATACCATAATATATTTATCTAATCTCATTTTCAGACTCTTGAGTTTTCAGTTTTTTATTATGAAACATGAGCAAATATATTTTTAATAGATCAGACTAACACAGGAAGTATTTAGATGAATAAAACTTAGGCAACCCTGCCATATTACCTTACTTGAAATTAGTATTCATACTTTAGGTCAGATTTTTACGGTATAGAAATTGTCAAACTTAAAAAATAAAACACTAGTATTTTTCCTCTTTAGTTAGAACATCATTATTTGCCTTAAGCTGTACATAAGTTTTAGGGTAATTATTTTATATTTTTCAGTTGACAAAATGTTTAAGTAAAACATTATACTTAACTGTTGTTTTTAAATACTAGATTCCTAGCTTTTTCACTGATGCCGAGAGAAGATCTGTGATGGCTGCAGCCCAGGTTGCAGGCTTAAATTGTTTAAGGCTGATGAATGAAACTACTGCAGGTAAGCACTTTGCAATTTGAAAATCACTATAAGCAGAATACTGTTGTAGTTTTTTTCTAATTATTAACAAAGCGGTTTTTTTTTTAACTCTGAGGCAAGAGGATTGCTTGAGCCTGGGAGTTGAAAGCTGCAGTGAGCTATGATCATACCACTGCACTTCAGCCTGTGAGGCAGAGCTAGACACAGTCTCTTTAAAAAAATTATATATATATATGTAAATGTGTGTGTGTGTGTGTGTGTGTACTGATTCTTATAAGCTTGTTACTTTGTAGTACAACTTTTTGGCAGAGATTAAATATGTCTTAATGGCTTTACGAATCTTTACTATTACAGAGTTATAGTTGAGTAAGGAAAAAATAAAACATGATTAACCGAATTGTGAAAAGTAAATTTACTTTGAAGATAATAATATGTATTACTGTACTGCATATTAAAGTACAGTATCAAAGTGACATTTCTTGTTTTCCAAGTAATTACTGTGCTAGAATTAACATAATTCTTTGTTCTTATACAGTTGCACTGGCGTATGGAATTTATAAACAGGATCTTCCCCCATTAGATGAGAAACCAAGAAATGTAGTATTTATTGATATGGGACATTCTGCCTATCAGGTCTCGGTTTGTGCTTTTAACAAAGGAAAACTTAAAGTAAGTAAATACATGGTTTGTGATATTTACATATATTAAGAACACAGACTAAAGAACCATAATAGCTGAGTTCGAATCCTGCCTCTGCCCCTTAAACTATGACCTCAAGCAGGTTACTTAATCTCCCTAAATCTTCAGTTTGTTTATCTGAGAACAACAATAGTAACTACCTCATATAATTTTTCAGGACAAAGTGAGTTAATGTGTACAAAATTCTTGGAAAGCCTGGCATAGGATAGCTGCTATAATATATATTAGCTATTTTTATTGTTGTTTCTATTGTTAGGTTGTTAAGTCATCTATCAGGGAGCATAAATTATTTATCCATAAATATAATTACAGGAAGCATTTTCTAAAATGATTCCCATTGATTTTAGAAACCTTTCTATCCAAGCGTTCTAATCGTAATTTTACTTCTATGTGCTTTCTACAAATTAGGATTTATAATCATTTTTACATTGATTCTTTTGTCCAGACTTACGATCTCTCTCCAGTATGCACAGAGTAGAGTTTACTTAGGAGATAAACTGCAACACTGCAAGAGTATTCTGTCTTAATTTATATTACTGTAATAACATCTTTGTAATCAAAAAATTAAAGGGAAATGACTCAGACTGAATATAGGGTGATTTTCAGTATATATTGACTTAATCCTTGGCGTTTAGTCTTACATATTAACTTACTTTAGAAAGAACATTTTTTTCTTTCCTTTTTAGTAGGTAACTTTGTAGTGAAATATGATTTTTAGATCACAGACCCCTTTGAAAATCTGATCAAGGCATAACCCTTCTTCCCAAAATACACACCTGTACTGGTTATATACCAAGATAATTTTGCATTTAATTTTGGGTAATACTAGACTTCATGAGAGGTCTATATATGGATTCTCCACGCTAGTCTGTGGGGCGACATTCCACGCAGATTGCACTCATATCCTCCTGTGATATTTACCACCATACTACCACCCCACCACCCACCTTATAACGAAAGAGCTGCAAAACCGCCCCAATGGTAGGATTCTTTATTAGTGACTGTTGGAAGTAGTCATTTTACCCTAGGGAGAGAGCCTAGATGTTTGGTCCTATGTTTTCAAGAACTATAGTGTTGAATTTCTATGACTCTCTTCTGCTGGGAAGCCTGTTGCTCAACCAGCTTGTTAAATTGTTACCTGGTTGTTTTGTTGGTTGGTTTTTTGGTTGTATTTTTTGTTTTTTTGTGTGTGTGTTTTTGTTTTTGTTTTTTGTAATAGTCAAAAGGCCTAATTTCTGATCCGTAAATTGACCAATTATGGTATTTTATATTTAATCTTTGAATCTGCTTTTCTTGGATGTTTTGCTCTCGTTTATATGCTTAGGACTGTTTCTTTGGTCTCTTAAACTTGGTTTTGGTCTATCTGTTCAGTGCTGTTGTAGAACCAAGTGACTGAGATAATGAGGCTTTAGTTGTAATTCAGTTATTTCTGAATTAGAATTCTTTCATTTATGATATATGGATCTGTAACTATAAAGTAGAAAATTCAGAATAAGGAAATATGTTGACTAAATATAAGTGATAATTTAACTCTGATTCCAAATTCAGCACCCCTGTGATTGGACAAGTTTTTTTAGCGTCATTTTTATTTTTACATTTTTTTATTTTAGAGGTTTTTCTTTTTTTTTTTGGAAGAATCAATATTTCTGAAAATACAGTTCTGCTTTTTCAATTAAACAGGTCTTGGCTACTACCTTTGATCCATATTTGGGTGGCAGGAACTTTGATGAGGCTTTAGTAGACTACTTCTGTGATGAGTTCAAGACCAAATATAAGATAAAAGTGAAAGAAAACTCTCGGGCCTTGTTGCGTTTATATCAGGAATGTGAAAAACTAAAGAAGCTAATGAGTGCAAATGCATCAGATCTTCCATTGAACATTGAGTGTTTCATGAATGACCTTGATGTTTCTAGTAAAATGAACAGGTACCACGTATGTTTTTAGTTTGAAAAGTGTTTACTTATTTTATAATGTTTAGATCACTTCTGATTTGTTTGTTGTTTTAGAAGATATGCTCAACTTTTAATCCCAGAATAATGAATTTTATTTTATTTTCTCACAGGGCTCAATTTGAACAACTGTGTGCTTCCCTTTTGGCCAGGGTTGAACCACCTTTAAAAGCAGTAATGGAACAAGCTAGTAAGTGGAAATTACTGGACTATCAAAACTGTACCATAATGTTGCCTATTTAGCAGAGGTAGATAATGATAAAATAAATTTTTAAAACTTTGTTTTTTAAAAAGATTTATATTTCTCATTTTAGAGAAGGAGATTATAACTCATTATTCATAAGAGTAAGGCACTATAATTCTGGGTTTATGAGAATTCTTCCTGGATCTTCTTATTGTTTATATCATAAATCTCATGCTAGTTCTGGCCAAGCACGGTGGATCATGCCTGTAATCCCAGCACTTTGGGAGGCTGAGGTGGGTGGATCACCTGAGGTCAAGAGTTCAAGACCAGCCTGGCCAACATGGTGAAAACCCATCTCTATTAAAATTCCAAAAATTAGCCAGGTATGGTGGTGTGCACCTGTAACCGCAGCTATTCAGGAGGCTGAGGCTGGAGAATCACTTGAACCTGGGAGGCGGAGGTTGCAGTGAGCTGAGATTACGCCACTGCACTCCAGTCTGGGCAACAGAGTGAGATTCTGTCTCAAAAAAAAAAAAAAAAAAAAAAAAAAAAAACTCATTCTAGTTCTATTTGGAAGTGTTTATAAACTATAGATGATTCTAAAATGAAATTAATGTAGAAATGGGGACATGATTGCTTTTTCATAAGGATTTTGGTAATCAATTAAAAATATCTTCTATAGGGATTTAGGAGGTAGAAATAAGAAAATTGAAGGACTCTGAAGAGCTCCTTTAAAACCCATGAAGTGCTTTTCTCTTCCTATTGCCATTCCATCATCTGGACCAAGTTGGACCAAGTGCATTGCCTGTCACATAAATAATATTTATTTTATATCTTTCTAAAAATTGTATTTTTCTTTCCTTTTATTTTCTGACAAGTAAAAAGTCAATCCACTTTTTAAAAAAGTACTCGACAAAGCCTTCTGTTGAGATTTTTAAAGACTATCATTTTTCTCAATTAAAAAAATTTTCCAGACTTACAACGTGAAGACATTAGTAGTATAGAAATTGTAGGAGGAGCAACACGAATTCCTGCAGTGAAAGAACAAATCACTAAATTCTTTCTTAAAGACATAAGTACCACATTAAACGCTGATGAAGCTGTTGCAAGAGGATGTGCATTACAGGTATAATTGTTATTTTATTTTTTAGGATATGTATTTTGCCAGAAATGAGTGATAGATCCAAAGGGGCCTTTTAATGTTATCTTTTCCATCCACTTACCAATATGCTAAAGTCAATTGAAGTTATTTCTGATAAATAAGTCTTATGTCCTTCCCATTTATATTTTTAAGCTATAATAGGATAGTGTGTCTGTAACGACACTGAAAGAATATTAATTTTACAAATTATTGCAGTGTGCCCATTTAAAATCCCTTTTGGAGATGTAAAGATATTCTGTTAATTTTTGTAAGGTCACATAAAGAGTACTCAGGCCCTTTTAAATTTTCACTTCTCATTGCCAAAAACCAGTAACTTTTAAAATGTAACAGTTGTAATAGGAGGACTCTGTTAAGCATTTCAATCAGAGTAACCTAGGGTATGTTTTGTATTTGTTGATTTAAATATGGTATACATCTTATTTTCAGTGTGCGATTCTCTCACCAGCATTTAAAGTGCGTGAATTTTCCATAACAGACCTTGTTCCCTATTCAATCACATTAAGGTGGAAGACCTCTTTTGAAGATGGAAGTGGGTAAGTTATTTTTAAAACCTTGATTAGAGCTTGTCGTAAATCTTTGACCAGTTAAACCTACTTTTCTAAATTAGAGAAATTTACGCTTCTTAAAATTCTGCCAAATACTTTTAAATAACGTATTAGGTAAAAGAGAATATAAAAATGATATATCACTGTAAATCATAATTGGACATATTTTTAAATTTATGTTTTTTATAAAAGTAAAACAAGGCTCATTTTCAAATAAATCACAGTATAGAAGTATAAAAAAGACCTGCATTTGTCGTATTCTCTCTTAGCCCATTTTACAGACATAAACATTTTTAAAAGCTAGTTTATCTGTCCAGTCATTTTCTTTGACTATCCATAAATAAATAAAATCATACACTTTTTAGGTACATATAGAATTATCTATAAATCTCTAGTGCAACTTAGCTTTTTAAATTATATTGTATTTTATTTTTCCATGTCAACAGACAGTAACTGTTTTTTTCAATAGTTGTATGTGCCATAATAAATTAAACCAATACAGTATTAAGTCGTATTTTTGCTATTTTAAACAGTGCTAGTAAGAACATCCTTGTGCATATACCCTTGTTCAGTTGTGCTTGGTATATCTGTAAGATAGCAGTGTAGGAATGGAATTGTTTAGCCAAAGAATATGCACATTATTTTGAGTAATATTTGCAAATTATTCACTAAAAGGATACCGGTTTATATTCTTATTAACTTTCATGAGATTTCATTTTCTCCTACACTTTTAATTGAATATGCCGATATTTTTAAAAAAAGCACTTTGTTATTAAATTAATGTTTCCCTCTGTCATAAGCTACAATATTTTCATGCTTGCATTAACATTTACATTTTTTTCCATGAACTGCCCAGGATTTAGGTAGCCTGCTTCCCTACCAGAATCAAAATTTATATTTCAAATATTATACTTGCCTGCTTTTCAGAAGTATAGCTTGTACAATGAATAATGGTGTGTTTACATTTTGAAGTTATTTTTTAAATTTTGTTCTGTGTTCTATACATAAGTACCCCCAAGAAAATTAGATTTTTGTATACATTTCAAAAATACGGATTTTCAGCCTTATCTGAATGTCTTGCAAAGGATTTTAATGGCATGTGTTAATGTCAGTTTTTTTCTTTTTAAATATTTTTTCACCTGTCTGCCCCAGATAATGTCAATTTTGAGGCAAGAATCATTATTCTGTAAAATTTAATTTCAGTTTCAAGGTACAAGTGAACCAAAAAAAAAATTGTAAGAAAACATATGGGGAGCTAAATTGAAAAGTAAATATAGCCTAATGACTACAAAAAGAAAGTAGAAGGTATTGGTAGTTTCTTGAAAACTAGGATAGAGTAAGAGGTTTGTGGATTCAAGATTTTAAAATCTTCCATACTTATAGTAATAGGATGATAATATAGTATTAAACATTGGTTTCTGGGCCACTATAACAAATAGTCATAAACTGTTTCTGTTAAACAATTTAAGGAATAGGAATTGCTATGTAGGTTTTAAAAACTCCCTGTATTGGAGGGGTAAAATACCGCAAAAGACATTGTTATATCAACTGAAAAAAAGATGGAAATATGAATAGTAAAGCATCAGAGAATATTCCTATTAGGATGCACACTGACATTTTTAGGGGTAAAGCACCATGATGTGTGTATAACCCTCAGTTGGTTCAGGAAAAATATACACAGAAAGTGTGTGCACTCAGATGATGAAACAAATGGAGTAAAGTAGCAAATCTAGGTAAAAGATACACAAGTGTTCCTTGTCCTATTTGTAATTTTGCACCTTTTTGTAGGTTTAAAATTATTTGCAAACAGAAGTTTCTATTAAAGGCAGCCAGAATTAAAAGGGTAATAAGTGGCAAGTATTTTAGAAGTTAATAGGTAGGACTTGGCCCTCAGATGTGAGGGAAAAAAAAACCCTACACATTGGCCTTAAAATATACATATTCTCAGGTAATTTTTCTCTTTTTAATAGTATACAGTTGTCTGTTATTATGATAGACATTATGAAAACTTTGAGCCATAAATCTGTTGCAATGCATGTTTAGAGCAAAATCAATAATTGTTTTTTCTTTTTATTTGTGCAGAGATTTTTGCAGTTGCTGCTAATGAATTAAGAATGAAATGGATTCGGTAAATAGGTTCATAGGCAACTTTCTATTTGTTTCTAAGTGAGTGTCTTTCCCTCTCCATTTTAGGGAATGTGAAGTTTTCTGTAAGAACCATCCTGCCCCATTCTCAAAAGTCATTACTTTCCACAAGAAGGAACCATTTGAACTAGAAGCATTTTATACTAATTTACATGAAGTGCCTTATCCTGATGCAAGAATTGGTAAGATAAAAAAAAAAAAGTTTTCCATAACATTTTGGCCTTTTATAAATAATGTGTTATTTTAGAATCAAGGAAACAAATAGACATTTCAACTAAGCCAGTATGGGACTTCTAAAGAAAGATATTTATACTCTTTTAAAATGTGCATTTGTAATGCTCAGTTTATTTCTATAATGGCAGCAGGATTTACTGCAGTCGGCCCTCAGTATTCATGAGTTTGGCATCTGTATTCAGCCAATATTAGGAAAAAACAAGTGTCTGTACTGAACATGTCTAGACTTTTTTTTCTTGTCATTATTCAACTACATATAACAACTACTGACATACCATTTATTTTGTAGTAGGTATCATAATTAATCTAGAGATGATACAGACTTAAGAGTATTTGGGAGGTATGTAGGTTATACACAAAATACTATGTCATTTTTTTAATAAGGGACTTGGACTACCAGAGGATTGCTTGAGCCCAGGAGTTGAAGACTAGCCCGGGCAGTATAGTGAGACCCTGTTTCACTCCCATGCAAAACAATGTATACAAGGTTCTTGCATCCTCAGAGAGACCTGGGACCAATCTTCAGTGGATACTGAGGGGACAGCTATATTTCTAATTCATTTTTACTGTGCAAAAATTAGCTGGGTGTGGTGGCACACACCTGTAATCTCAGCTACTCAGGAGGCTGAGGCAGGAGAATTGCTGGAACCCAGGAGGCAGAGGCTGCAGTGAGCTGAGATTGCGCCACTGCACTCCAGCCTGGGCGACACAGCGAGATTCCCTCTATCAAAATAAAATGCTCTGTAACTGTCCTGAAAGGTTTGTGTGATAATTATTTTTTACTGAAAAACTTAACTTTAATTGATAGATTGAAATTGTGCTGCCAGACTGACTGTATATTCTAATTTTAAACTTAATGTTTACTGGCAACAACTAGAATGACTATTACTGGATTAATATGAAAGTGAGGGCGATTGGAAAGTGAGGCAGTCCCGGCGTTCTTGCGTCCCAGGTGATTGTGAAGTGCTCACCAGTTGCCACTGGACATAATTGAAACAAAATAGGAAAATTGGAACAAACTCTTCAGGACAAGGTTTTCAAAACAAGTTGCAATCTTGGCAGAACTGGACAAAGAGAAAAGAAAACTACTTGTGCAGAACCAGTCTTCAACAAATCATCCTGGAGCTAGCATTGCACTCTCGAGACCCTGTCTTAATAAGGACTTTCGGGATCACACTGAGCAGCAGTATATTGCAGCCCAGCAGAAGGCAGCTTTGCAGCATGTTCATGCACATTCATTTGGATACTTCATAACTCAAAACTCTGCATTTGGGAACCTGATTCTTCCTGTTTTACCTCGCCTTGACCCAGAATGAAGAAAATATTTGCGATGGAAAAGTGACTTTATAATACCAAATGCCAAAGCTACTATCATTCAGTGCTAGATGAACTCTGACTTTCAGAATTTTGGTGAACTTTGATATTTTTTTGTTTGTTAGAGGAATGTGTAAGTGAAAGCAGAAAGAAGGGTAACCAGGATGATGAGAGCTGTGGAGGCTGTATCATCCAAGGAATTGATTATGTACCGTGACTGTAACTTTTTTGTAATGCTGTTTAACGCCAATCAGACTCTGAACTGGATGGTCACAAAAACATTCCCCAGCCCCTAGCAAGTTTGACTGAATGTATCATGTCCACAGTAGATTTCCAAGAATCATTTATAGTACTTAACTTTAAAGAAACAAGAGTACTTTTAAAAAATGAACCAATAAGCTTAAATCTGTTACATCCATATTTGCTGTTTATATGATTGGTGTTAGTGTACCTTTTGAGTTTACAGTCAACATGTATCATCCTAAAATATTCCTTCTGAACTCGTAACTACTTCCCTCTTTCTCACTTTAAAACAAACCCCAAGGATAAATTGCTAACCAGTCTTAACCATCTTCTATAAACATATTCCCTTATAAATGATGTGACGCAATGCAATTAAAAATAATAGAAAAAAAGGGAGAGTGAGAATAGGAGATTGTAATATCCATTTTAACTGAGTGAACTTTTCAGAAGATATAAAATGAAATTATAACATTTAAAAGGATTTTCAAATTTTAAATTTTTTTCTATGTACTGCTTTATAGACTAAGAAGGGGACAGCACAAATATTATAAATATTTCAAGGATATTATATAAAGCAGTAAAATTATTGAACATTATATTAGTTTGCTAGGGCTGCTATAACAAAGTACCATAAGCTAAGTGGCTTAAACAGTAGAAATTTGTTGTCTCAGTTCTGGAGGTGAGAAGTCTGAAGTCAAGGTATCTCCAAATACAGTCACGTCTGAGCATGGTGGCTCATGCCTGTAATCCTAGCACTTTGGAAGGCTGAGGCAGGAGGATTGCTTGAGCCCAGGAGTTCAAGACCAGCCTGGGCAACATAGTGAGACCTAATCTGTACTAAAAATCAGAAAAATTAGCTAGACATGGTAGCGTGCACCTGTAGTCCCCGCTACTTGAAGGCTGAGGTGGGAGGATTGCTTGAGCCTGGGAGTTTGAGGCTGCAGTGACCTATGATGATGCCACTGCAGTACAGCCTGGGTGACAGAGTGAAACTGTGTCTCAAAACAAAACACACATAGACATGTTCTGAGGTACTAAGCACAGTGTGGGAGCAGGTGGGGGGCAAAATTTAACCCACAAAAAAGTCATCCAAGTCTTTTACTACCTGATTTTACTGCCTAATATTCTCTCTTCTATAGATAATATATATTTGAGATTTCTTACGAGAAAAACGTCAGTAGATTTCTTAAAGCATTGATAATGATCTCTGCAGGTATTTTGCTATAGGAAAAATAAAAATTGGAATTGCTTTATTTATGAATTACCAAGATGGTTATGATTTGTAAAGCTTATATCAAAAAAAAATCTATTTTGTTTTCAAATTCAGAAAGTGAATTTGGTTATCTTGGTTTTAGAATAGCAGTATTATAAGATAACTTACTGCATTTGAATCAAATTGTCCATAGTTAAATTCCCAGTGCTTTTTTTTTTTTTTTTCCTAGCATTGATGATTTTGGGCAGGTTACTTAAGCTTCCTGAGACTTAATAACAGGTTTGTTATGGTTTATAAAAGATAATCTGGGGGAAGTACCTGCCCCATAGTGATCAATCAGGATATGATCATAATTATTGCCAAGATGATTATTTGCCAACATCTTAAAGATAGCCAAATTATTCAGTGAATTGAATAAGTTAATCTGAGGCTCACATACTGATTGGAGTTCTTTTTTCCTTAAGGGAGCTTCACTATTCAGAATGTTTTTCCACAGTCTGATGGTGATAGTTCCAAAGTGAAGGTTAAAGTTCGTGTTAACATCCATGGAATCTTCAGTGTGGCTAGCGCATCAGTAATTGAGAAGCAAAATTTGGAAGGAGATCACAGTGATGCTCCAATGGAGACAGAAACTTCATTTAAAAATGAAAACAAAGATAATATGGTATGTAGAAATTCTTTCTCAATGTTCTTGTAATAGATAGTGTATACAGTATATCTTAATCATAACTGGGACTTTAATAGTTGAATACATTACTCTCTGAGGTTTTGCTTTGATTTTCTGCTATGGGAATCTGTGTAAAGTCTTTTGATAAAAGCATTAAGGAATAATGCTATATACTATTTTCAATGCTTTACATCTTTCATGTTGTAATATACTTTTTCAGAGTTTGGTGCATCTTTCATAGCATTACATGGAGCAGGTGAACCTGGAGTTCTTTCCTAAGTTAACTTCCATTAAAACATGTATTTTATTATGGCTAGATTTTTAGCTTACAGATAAAACCACTTCAGAATGATAAATTTTGAACTATACATTCTTTTTAGATTGAAAATACATGCTTAATAAAGAATTTTTCAGGGTTTATTTGGGGGACATCTGAGACAGTTAAGCAGAGGAATGTGCTGTACATTCAGTAAAGTTAAAGTACAGATTTTTGGCCGGTGGCTCACGCCTGTAATCCCAGCACTTTGGGAGGCCGAGGCGGGTGGATCACGAGGTCAGGAGATCAAGACCATCCTGACTAACACAGTGAAACCCTGTCTCCCTAAAAATACAAAAAATTAGCCGAGCGCGGTGGCAAGCACTTGTAGTCCCAGCTACTCGGG
>NW_026652278.1:119694645-119752388 GCF_009828535.3 Hylobates moloch
TGCCAGCCTCTACCTCCCAAAGTGCTGGGATTACAGGCGTGAGCCACCGTGCCTGGCCTGTGCACTTTCTTAATGGTTCTCTCTAAGATTTTTCTCTTTAATTCTGTATTTGGAAGTTTAAAGACTTAAATACCATTATAAAGTAGTCTCCCCTTCCCCTCAAAAAAGTGAACCAATTCAAAGACTCTGGAAGCTAATTGTTTAAATTTCAAGGGGTGGGGAATAATAAGATAATAAGTTCTTCTTTTTACTCTATCCTAGCTGATGGTATTGCTGGCTCCGAGGTAGATAAAGAGGCCCAGACATAAACCAGTGAACATCAGCAGGAGCCTTTTTTTTTCTATGAGGGTCAGTTTATGAAAGCCTATTTTATATGTGTTATCTTCTAATTCTAAATTAAAATAGCATTAGTTTTCCTGAAAAATCACAATAGAGCTTGCTGACTTCAATATAATGATATGTGAGAAAATTGACACCTCTCTTGTAGGTATAATTTAATACAGGGGCATATTAAGAAATTATCACATCAAGCCCTGAGTACTTATTAAGAAATTACCACATCAGGCTCCGGGTACTTACTAAGAAATTACCATATCAAGCCCCGGGTACTTTGGTTCAAGCCCCGGGGAACTTTGGTTTGTGCCTATAGTTACAGCTACTCAGGATGCTGGGGCCGGAGTTTGAGTCCAGCCTGGACAACATAGTCCTCAAAAAAAAAGAAAAATTATCACATCTTAAACTATATCACAAAACCCAGGGATCAAAGAAACTATATGCTATTCATCTTACTAATGTACCACAGTTTATTTCCCAATTGTTGACCATTTGGGTTCTTTTTTTATTTACTTCTATTTATTTTTTAATTCAAAATATTTGATTATGTGTAGCCAGGACTCTTCTATGCACTAGGGATACAGTGATTAAACAAGATTGAAAAGGTTGCCACCCATCTGTAACTTACAGTCTAGTGGGAGAGGACAGGCATGAAGCAAAAAGATAGCATATAAATATAAAGGAAGTTAATGGGGATGCGTAGTGGGAATTATGTGATAGTGATGAGGAAACCACTTAGGAAGGAACAGGTAAGCTAGTCTGAAAGATGCAAAAGGCAGCTTAAGGGTAAGGAGTAGGTAGGTAGTTGTCCAGGCAGAGTGAATAACAAATAGAAAGGCACTGAGACAGGAAGGCCTTCTTTTTTGTTGTTGTAACAAATAGAAGAGTGATTGGTGTATAGGATATAGGTGTGGAGAATGGGGGAATAGCAGGAAAAAAATGAAATTGAGAGGGTAAATCAAGCAACAAATCGGGTAAAACCTTACAGTTCATGATAGTATCTAGATTTGTTTCTTAAGTGCTTTATGTTTATTTAGCAAATAGCTATGAGTACCTAAAATGTGTGCTTGGCCATAGCAGCAAACAGAAAGATGGTTTCAACTCCCATGGAGTTTAAAATCTATCAGGGAAGTCAGAGTCTAGAGGCACTTCCATTAATTATCCCACTATTGATAATATTTCTATAAACATTTTAAAATCATTTTAAAGAATTAACAGTTTATTACCATTTCATATCCATTTTAAGATGTGTAATTTTCTGCTTTTAAATATATCTTAGTGAGTCTTGCAAATGATAACATCTTATATTTGCTGTTGATCATTGCAATAGTCATGAGATACTTCTCATCACCTGTGCATCTGTGAACTCGGTTGTAATTCCTAGTGGCATGACTAGGTAGTTGGCAACCTCTTGACATTTTAGTGAACAAACCATTTAAGGAGCATTCAGGCCGGGCGTGGTGGCTCACGCCTGTAATCCCAGCACTTTGGGAGGCCAAGGCAGGCGGATCACGAGGTCAGGAGATCGAGACCATCCTGGCTAACACAGTGAAACCCCGTCTCTACTAAAAATACAAAAAATTAGCTGGGCGTGGTGGTGGGCGCCTGTAGTCCCAGCTACTCGGGAGGCTGAGGCAGGAGAATGGTGTGAACCCGGGAGGCAGAGCTTGCAGTGAGCCGAGATTGCGCCACTGCACTCCAGCCTGGGCGACAGAGCGAGACTCCGTCTCAAAAAAAAAAAAAAAGGAGCATTCAAGGAAGGAATATGAGTCCTGGTTGTTTGAAAACAGGTTGTGATAAAGATACAGTCATAAGTCTTGTAGAATAGGTGTTAGTGGCTTATAAGAAAACACTAGAGGCTATATTAGAGCAACTTTTAAACAAATGCTGGGTCATTTATACTCCTGATGACATATAGAGTGATATTGTATAGAAATATGCATTAACAACTGGATTAAGTGATTCAGAAGAGTTGGATTCTGAATGTGAAGAAATTTTAGAAATAACTACTTAATCTGGTTTATTTTCCTTTTCTCTATGAAAGATATAAATATATAAACAATAGAAGAGCTCTTTCAATAAATATAAAAATTATAAGTGATAAGGCATTGTGACCATTTAGCATTTTTTTCTGAGTAATACAAAAATTAGAGTTAATAACTCAACACTTTATCACTTTTTTCACCTATCTTACCTATCAGCAGGGTTGGGGAGGTTGTAAGGTAGGGCAGGGGAGTTGAAATATCAAAAATAATTTTTTTTTTTTTTTATTTGAGAAGGAGTCTTGCTCTGTCATCCAGTTTGGAGTGCAGTGGCACGATCTCAGCTCACTGCAACCTCTGCCTCCTGGGTTCAAGCAGTTCTCTGGCCTCAGCCTCCAGAGTAGCTAGGATTACAGGCGTGCGCCACCACGCCTGGCTAATTTTTGTATTTTTAGTAGAGACAGGGTTTCACCATGTTGGTCAGGCTGGTCTCGAACTCCTGACCTCGTGATCTGCCTGCCTCGGCCTCCCAAAGAATAATTGACCTTTTAACTACAAAAAAAAAAATTAGCTCCTCTTTCGCAGAAATAAGCTTTTATTCAAGATAGCTTTCTGGGTATTACAGATTTGCTTAATTCTAGATGTAGTTGAAGAACTAACTTATGCTGATTCCTACATTTCAAGCTTTCTTCAGGAGGATGGTGACAGATAGGATTAAGAGGGTGACCAAAAAAATCTATTATATATATGGGATTATTTGCCAAGTGGAGAGTTCATTTTGGAGATTTTATTGGTAGAAAGTTTGGTTTTTAGACATAAAAAAAATCTTAAAAGTACACCTTTTAATAATTTAGAAACACCCACTCTCAGTTTTGATTAATTTGATTAATTTCGATTAATTTATATCAAAACTCAAAGTGGGTATTTCTAATTGTTTTACATTTTACAATTTAAAGATATTGTATTTGTGTAATTCATAGATTTTGTATCTTTTTCATTTTCTCGTGTTATTTATAAACATTTTTCATATCAAGTTGAATGTTCTCTTTTTTATTTATTTTTATTATACTTTAAGTTCTGGGATATATGTGCAGAACATGCAAGTTTGTTACATAGGTATACACGTGCCATGGTGGTTTGCTGCACCCATCAACCCGTCATCCACATTAGGTATTTCTCCTAATGCTATCCCTCCCCTAGCTCCCCACCCTTGAATGTTCTCTTTTTTTGTAAGCTTTTGTGAATCTTGATTTGTAAATTTGACTTGAGAACAATTTTCCACATATTTTGCAATTACTTAGCCATAGATAAACAAGATTTATCCCATAGCATCAAATAGATCTTTTCACTTTACTTACCTGTTAATCTGTTTATTTGTAGCAATTCTCATTTGAAAAATGAGCTTCTACTTAACTGTTTCTACATTTTACATTTCAAAACAGGCTTGAACTCTAAGATGCAGTTTACATTTTTAAAACGAAAAAAAGACACTGCATATATCATCAATCATGTATTTTCCTTCTAGGATAAAATGCAGGTTGACCAAGAAGAAGGAGGGCATCAAAAATGTCATGCTGAACACACCCCAGAAGAGGAAATTGATCATACAGGAGGCAAAACAAAGGTTTGGTTTACTTTTTCTGTAGTTGTGTCTTTTTGAAATTGATATTTTGAATTATTGTATTTTATAATGCTTTTAATGCACTTGATATTTTTGATCTTAGAATTGTGAGAAAGTATAGAAAGCTGATAGCCAGAATAAATATACTGTAATGATTTATTAAGAGTTGTGTTTTTTAAAAATGAACCCTAACAACATCAGCAAAATTACCTTTTTTGGTAGGAAAAAAGATACATTTTTCATTAACTTTTTTTTTCATCTCATGAGAACACACGGACACATAGAGGGGAACAACAAACATTGACGCTTACTGGAGGGTGGAGGGTGGAGGGTGGAAGGGAGGGAGAGGATCCCTCCCTTTAATGGGTACTAGGCTTAATAACCTGGGTGATGAAATAATCTGTACAACAAACCCCTGTGACATGAGTTTACCTATATAACCTGCACATGTGCCCTTGAACTTAAAAGTTAAAAAAAAAAAAAAAGAAATTTTATCAAGAACCCAACAATAAAATTGCCTGAATTCTTTACCTTATTTCCTTAATTCATTATTTCTCATGCTTCACCAATAACTGCATTGTATTTCTAAAGTATGAATACATAAGTTAAAATTTTAACTTTAAGTGAAAAAAATCATTTCAGAAAAATATGAGATGGAACAAGCTATATGAGGAAAACTTACATTAGCTGTACTCTATATCTCAGAATTAACCACTCTAAGTATTTTGTTGCATATCATAAAATATTTTTCCATGTGTAAAAATTAATACTTTCAAAAATAAAATGTTAAAGGATAAATGATTTATTGAGAGTAATTATTTTTCTAAGATAGTGATTGCCAATAAGACAGAAGGGAGAGGCCCTGCCCCAGTCACCCAGATGAATGTGGTTATAACTCTTAAAGCTATCATCTTCAACAGATCTTTCTAACCTGCATAGAATTTAATCTATGCAAGTTAGCCAAATAGATTCATTTCTCAGAGATTATAAAGATTTAGTTTTAAATCTTAGATTCTAAAGTTATTTAAAACCTGGAAACTTTTTTTCTGACATTTTTCAAACTTTTAATTGTTGAACAGCTTTATTGAGATATAGTTTACATATCATTCAAATCATCCAATTAGTTGTACAGTTTTTAGTATATTCAGTTGTGCAACCATCATCACAATTTTAGAACATTTTCATCATCCCAAAGAGAAGCCTTGTATCTATTAGCAGTGACTTCCCATTTCCCTTCAACCCTCTCCCTGCCAGCCACAGGGAATAGGCATTAGATTTGCCTATTGTGAACATTTCATATATGTACAGTTATACAGTATGTACTTATTTGTGACTGGCTTCTTTCACCAAACATGTTTTCAAGGTTCATCCAGGTTGTAGAGTATATCAGTATTCCCTTTTATGGCCGAATAATATGGCATTGTATGAATACATACCACATTTTATCCATCTATCAGTTGATAGACATTTGGGTTATTTTCACTTTTTTACTATTATGAATAATGCTGTTATGAACAATCATGTACACGTTTTGCGGGGGTGTATATTTTCATTTTTCTTGGGCATATACCTAGGAATGGAATTGCTGGGTCATAATTGTTTAACATATTTGTTAACATTGTCATCTTTAACATTTTGAGGAACTTCCCAACTGTTTTCCAGAATGGCTGCAACATTTTACAATCCTGCAAACAATGTATGAGGGGTTGCAGTTTCCCCACATCCTCACTAACACTTATTATTTTACATTTTTTTATTATAGCCACTGTAATGGGTGAGAAGTAGCTACTCGTTTTAGTTTTGCTTTGCATTTCCAACACAATATTTTTAATATAGAAACTAGGATTTAACATACACAGACTACAAAATAACATCAGTCTTAAGGTAGTACTTTAAAATAAATATAACACATCGTAATCGTTTTGATTTTACTTTCTGTTTTACCTCTTAAATCTGTTTTTAAGCTAATTTTAGAAATTTATACTTCTCTTTCGGATTTGCAGTCAGCTGTCTCAGACAAACAAGACCGATTAAATCAGACACTTAAAAAAGGAAAAGTCAAAAGTATTGATCTACCGATCCAGAGTAGCCTATGTAGACAACTGGGCCAAGATCTTCTCAACAGCTACATTGAAAATGAGGTATGTAAATCTGAGTTGATGGTGAAATAGGTGGTAGTTTATTCTGAAATTTTGTAGAAGTCAATGATTATCTCCAAAATTTAGGGCACTAGTTTATAACTCCTAAGGAATTATATTAAGTAGATTACTAAACTGCTTTATTTTTTACAAAATACTGAGCTGTATTAATGCCATATGTACTGTGTAGCTATCATCTTAGTTGTGTGAAAAACATGTATTGCCTCCTCTATAGGGAAAGACTTTTCTGAAGTTGATTCTTCCTTTTATTCTGTCTTTAACAATGACACCCAGCAGACAACATATGGGGAAATATTAGCTGCTCGCCTCTTCTCCTGTGTTGTCCTTAAAGATTATATCTCTGTTCAAAATGTTTTCTGACATCCGTTAAATATTTTTTTAAAATCTTTGTCATTCTTGACATTTTCTTACATGTTCTTTTCTATTTACATGTTTAAGTTACAGTCTCTAGAGGAAACAAGTTTTGTTTCTTTACCAGTATCTGTGTAAGAAGTAATTTATATTTTATAAGTTTACATTTAAGTGGTAGTTCCTAATTTTTACAAGCTCAGCTGGCATTAAAAGGTCAGTCTTCTGACTTTACAATGCTTGCTTTTGTAGTACCTACCTATATCATCTATTCGTTAATTGTTAAAGGCTGCATTTTATGTGAAGCAAGCATTCCTGGAGATCCTGAATAATTTGGAATTTGTGTGTCTTGAGAAAAATTTTCCCAAAGGAATGAATTGTAGGGAAGCACAGTTATGGCAAATTTTGTATATAAAATGAGATTTTCTTAACTTTTGAATGTCTCATTATTTACAATTCACAAATGTGAATGCATTGTAGTTTATAAAGGGATTCTTACGTTTATGTGTGTTTTTATTAAAGTGAAAATTTTGCTCAAGTATTATAATCTTCAGGTTATTTCTTTGCTTTTGTTCATCATAAACTAACATCTATAAATAATTTTTATTTTTACCCTCAAACCTATGAAGTGTAGGTTCTGTTAGAGAACTACGTTTTACAGGTGAGGAAACTGAGACACAAGTAGACTAAATTACCCAGGATCAGAGAATACCCTTTGGATTTGGATCCAGGTGATTGTTCTCCAAAGCTCAGTATCACAACCACTATACCATATCCACCCCTGCAAGGCTTTTATTCATTACCAGTTATGTGTCAAACATGGAACTAAATATTTTACATGAATTCTTTCAACCTTATTAGCAGCCATATGAGTTAGATGGAATTATGCTCTCTGTTTTAGGATAAGAAAACTTATGTTTAGATGATTTTCCTATCTCAAGATAGTAAATAGGGAACCTAGGATTTTAACCTGAGTATGTAGAATGACATAGGCTGTTTTCTTTTGTTTTTTAACAGCTTTATTGAGATAAATTTACATATCATAATTAACCCATTTAAAGTATCCAGTGGTTTTTGGTATACTACATTAATTTTTTTACATGAAATTTGCTATTATAACCATTTTTAAGTGTATAATTCAATGGCTTTAATTACATTCACCATACTGTGCATCCATCACCACTGTCTATTTTCAAAACAATTCTATCACCCCAAACATAAACTCTATAATAACTTATTTTCCTCCCTTCTCCCAGTTCCCTACTTTCTGTCTTTGTGAATTGCCTAGTTATCAATAGATAAGAATCATGTTAAGTGGGATTATACAATGCTTGTCCTTTTGTGTCTGGCTTATTTTACTTGGCATAACGACTTCAAGATTCCTTGTTTCAGCACATATCATAACTTCATTTCTTCTTAAATTGAAATAAAATACTACATTGTGTTTATATACTTTTTTTATTTGTTCATCTATTAGTGCACATTTGGGTTTCTACTTTTTGGCTATTGTGAATAATGCTGCAGTGAACACTGACATACAAGTATCTGTTCAAGTCTCTGCTTTCAATTTTTTTGTGGGTGTTATCTAGGAGTGAAATTGAAATTCTGTGCTTAGCATTTTGAGGGCCAGCCAAAACGTTTTCCATAGTGGCTGCAGCATTTTACATTCCTCTCAGCAGTGTACAAGAGTTTCACTTTCTCCACATCCTCATGAATACCTATTTTTTTTATTGTAATCATCCTAGTGAGTGTGAAGTGGTGTCTCATGGTTTTGATTTCTATTTCCCTATTTCTTACGGCAACTAATCTGAAGCTTTTTGAATAGGGGAAGATGATTATGCAAGATAAGTTAGAGAAAGAAAGAAATGATGCTAAGAATACCGTTGAAGAATATGTATATGATTTTAGAGACAGGCTTGGCACTGTCTATGAAAAATTCATCACTCCAGAAGTAAGTCTAAATTCCGTAATTTTTTTGTGAGGACTATTTAAAGGTTTACTCGAGAATGCTAGTACAAATTACATAAATAAATGTACCAAATGTTGTTATTGTTGCCAATCTTGAGCCCATATGGGGAAGGTTCTTAGTTATTTTTACAAGTTGCAGAAGTATGGTGAAAAACATATTTTTGAATAAGAAGTTAGAAAATTTTGAAATTTAATATTTTATACTTGAAAAACATTCTGTCCTTCCATGATTTTTAATTTTTATTTATTTATTTATTTGAGACAGCATCTAGCTCTGTTGCCCAGGCTAGAGTGCAGTGGCACGATTTCAGCTCACTGCAACCTGTACTTCCCGGGCTCAAGCAGTCCTCTCACCTCACCCTCATAAGTAGATGGGAATACAGGCACATGCCAGCACGCCTGGCTAATTTTTTAATTTGTTGTAGAAATATGATTTTGCCATATTGCCCAGGCTGGTCTCTTAATTCTGGGCTCAAGCGATCCTCCCACCTTGGCCTTTCAAAGTGTTGGGATTACAGGCATAAGGCACTGCACTGGGCCCAATGATGACTTTTATTTCTAAGGAAAGTATTTTTAATTAGTGTCTCTCAAATATATTACTAGGACTTGAGTAAACTGTCTGCAGTATTGGAAGACACAGAAAATTGGCTTTATGAAGACGGAGAGGACCAACCTAAACAAGTTTATGTGGATAAGCTTCAAGAACTAAAGGTACATTTTTTAAAGTCCATGTTAGTATAAATCAGTAACTTTTTCTAAAAATTAGGGTGTAAGAGCACAGTGTATGTTCCATTAATTTTTAATTTTTTAATTGAGAGGAAAATTTGTATATATTTATGGTGTATGACATGTTTTGATTATGCACACATTGTGGAATGACTAAGTCAAACTAACAAATGCATTACCTCACATACATTTCTTTCTTTGGGAGGGAGAACACTTAAAATCTATTCTCTCAAGCAATTTTCAAATATACAGTATATTGTTAAGTATATATGGCAACTGTGGTTACCATGATGTACAATAGATCTCTTTGACTTACTCCTCTTGTCTAATTCAAATGTTGTGTCCTTTGACCAATAGCTCTCCATCATACCATCCCCTGATAACCACCAATTCTACTATCTGCTTCTAAGAGTTTACCTTTTTTAGATTCAACCTTTGAGATCATGCAGTATTTGTCTTTTTGTGCCTAGCTTATTTCACTTAGCATAATGTCCTCCAGGTTCATCTAAATTGTCTCAATTTTTACTTCTTTTTAAGGCTGAATAGTATTTGGTTGTATATGCATGCCACATTTTCTTTATCCATCATTTCATTAATGGACACGTAGATTGATTCTGTATTTTGGCTATTGTGAATAATGCTGCAGTGAACATGGAGTGTAGATATCTCTTTGGCATACTGATTTTATTTTCTTTGGATATATACACAGTAGTGAGATTGCTGGATCTGTATGTTTTTAGTAAGTATGTGAAAAATTACTAAATCAGAAATGTATAAGAGGAAATGTTCTAATTTTAAAAGCATTTTGAGAAGCGAGCAATGCTATATAATTGAAATCAGATATTGTATAGTCATAATGTCGAAATATAAATATTTATAGATGATCAGAGTGTTACTTTTGCACAAGCTATATATTACTGGCATGTCTTTAAGAAGTGATAAGTATATCTTCTTGACAATTAAAGGAGTCACCCTCTTCTCCTGCTCCTCTGACTCTTAACTGTCTGATGTTAGGGGGTAATACCACACTGGCCTGTTGTATTTTCAGTGTAGCTCATTGGGATACCTGACCAGCCAAGGACTTATAGTATCACTGCTCTTGAATTTTAACATCCTTTCACAAATAAGGAGACTTGGCCACAAAATCTCCTTTTTTAGGTCAGTAGTGTTATTTTAGGGAAAGACCTTCCATACTTGCTACCAAATCTGGAAAAAATACCTTAAAAGATTAAAAGTTTATATTGGGCCGGGCGCAGTGGCTCACGCATGTAATCCCAGCACTTTGGGAGGCCGAGGCGGGCAGATCATGAAGTCAGGAGATCGAGACCATCCTGGCTAACATGGTGAAACCCTGTCTCTACTAAAGAAAAAATACAAAAATTAGTCGAGTGTGGTGGCGGGCACCTGTAGTCCCAGCTACTCTGGAGGCTGAGGTAGGAGAATGTCGTGAACCCGGGAGATGGAGCTTGCAGTGAGTCGAGATTGTGCCACTGCACTCCAGCCTGGGTGACAGAGCGAGACTCCATCTCAAAAAAAAAAAAAAAAAGTTTATATTGGAAGGATGAAGGAAATTTTCAGTCATTCCTTCTTAGTATGGATCATAGCAGTTCTTTAATGTGCATATGAATTACCTGGGTGCTTATTGAAATGGAAATTTTGATTCAGTAGATACAAGGTGGGCCCACTTTTAACAAACTTCCAAGTGATGCTGATGCTGCTGGTCCCTGAACCATTCTTTGAGTAGCAAGGGATAGATAGATGCTAAATGATGACATTAACAAGGATTTTTAGAATATGGGAAAAGATAGCCCTTTACAACTCAGGACAGGCATGAGGTGGGGGAAGGTGTGCAAAAGAAGTTACACAACTTAAAAGTAAAAGAAGTTAATACTGTGCAAAAAATTACCTTCATGCCAACAAATTACTTCCAAAGGAAATAATTAGAAAACCTAAGTTTATGATAGCAAAACTAGGCTTTACCATGTCTTCTTGGTGGTTTTTAATCCCTGTCTCCCTAAAAGAAACACAAGCCAGCCAGGTGCAGTAGCTCATACCTGTAATCCCAGTGGCCCAAAGGGGCCAAGGCAAGTGTATCACCTGAGGTCAGGAGTTCCAGACCAGCCTGGCTAACGTGGTGAAATCCCATTACTACTAAAATTACAAAAAATTGGCCTGGCATGGTGGCACGCACCTGTAATCTCAGCTACTCAGGAGGCTGAGGCAGGACAATCGCTTGAACCCAGGAGGCGGAGGTTGCAGTGAGTTGAGATCGCATCATTGCACTCCAGCTTGGGCAACAAGAGCGAAACTCCATCTCGAAGAAAAAAGAAACACAAGCCAAGCAGCTGAGGCCAGTAGAAATAACTGGAAATCCTAGCAGTTCCTATTATGGATTCTTCTGCTTCAAATATATAAGTAGCCATAGAAATGAATGTTACAGAAGTTTTCACAAGTTTTACTTTTTCTGTTTTTAAGATGGCATTTAAAAATTTTAAATGGTGGCTAGGAGCAGTGAATCACACCTGTAATGTTGGCACTTGGAGAGGCCAATGCAGGAGAATCACTTGAAGCCAGGAGTTCAAGACCAACCTTGAGCAACAAAGCAAGACTCTACAAAAAATAAATTAGCCAGGCACAGTGGTATGTGCCTGTAGTTCCAGGTTGGGAGGCTGAGGCAGGACGATCACTTGAGCCCAGGAGTTTGAGGCTGCAGTAAGCTGTCGCCATTGCACTCCAGCCTAGGTGACAGAGCAAGACCCTGTCCCAATGGCAAAAAAAAATGCAGTACTTGCTTCCCTTTCAAAAACATGTAAACTATAAAAAGTATGATGTGAATAGACCAAATGTAGTAATGGTATCCTGGAACAGATGATAACGAACTTTGAATAGAGACTGTAATTCAGTTAATAGTAATGCTCCAGTGGTAGTTTCTTAGTTTTGACAAACGTACCCTAAGATGCTAACATTAGAGAAAAGCATAGAGAAGCGTCTGGTGCTTGCTCTCTGTATAATTTCCTTTTAATTTTTCTGTAAATCTAAAACTGTTCTAAAATAAGCCGATTTTTATTTAAATATATAAAGAATTCAAAAGAAAATATTTTATCCTTCTAATGTGCTCCCCTTCGCAAAACTACAGAGTCTGTTTTAACATTTAGAAACTCCTTAATCCAAGGCATGTAGGGGAAAAACCTACATATACTACAGTACACATTTTACTGATCAAATATGTAAATTTTAGTTGATAATAATTATCAGTCCCAGTAATTATGTTGTACATAGAGGGTTATATTATGATTTTGAGTATTTGATACCAAGTTTCAAATCTACAAATTCTGCATGCAGTATAGTTTTTACGGTTGTCTTATTTTAATAGTTCTATAAAGTTTTAACACCCAGCTTTTAAGGAATTAAAGTTTTGATTGAGACATCGGATTTGAGAAGCTAAGAAGTAATCTTAATGAGTGAGAAAAAGATAAGGTGTGAGGAAGGCATCCTTGTGTAGGATTGAAGAAGCAGCTACTGTAACTTGCTTCCATACAGAAAAATAAGGGATATATTTTTATCTGCCCATCTTTTCTTCCTATTTATCATCCTATAAGGGCCCTATAAAAGTTTTCTGTTAAAACTCAAATAATAACAATTTTTCTTCTTTAAAAATTTCTTACGTTAACAGAAATATGGCCAGCCTATTCAAATGAAGTACATGGAGCATGAAGAGAGACCAAAAGCCTTAAATGACTTGGGAAAAAAGATCCAACTTGTCATGAAAGTGATAGAAGCTTATAGAAACAAGGTACTGAATTCATAAAGCCAATTGGTGACGATGGCATGTGCATGGTACATAGAATGGGGCACATCTAAAAGTTCTCAGCTACAAAGCTATAGCAGTTGTAGCTATCAAATCCCAGAGACTTTGTGTACCAAACTTAAAACTTTTTTTTTTATTGGAGAATTTCACTTAAGGATTCTGATACATTTGAAATACAGTAAAGGTATGTAGCTTTCATCTTTTAGAATTTCCTGAAACTACATTATAAAATAACCCAGTGACCAAATCCATTGTTTTCTTCTTAGAGATTTCATTTTTATGTTTTTCATGTAGTGAAAAAGAGGACCTCTTTGATTTTTTTTTAATTATGGGCCTCTTTGACACTGGACTCTGCTAGCCTTTATTTTGTTTCTTGGCTCATTTTTCTTTTAGTTGCTTTTTGTCCTCCAGTCCATTAGTCATCCATAATCTCCTGTACGCTTTATTCTTTTATGTACATATTCAAATCTATATAACCGTAATCTTTCCACTGTCTTTAAGCCTCTAATACATAGCTACACAGATGATACTTCCATTTAGATATAACCGTAAAATTTGAGAAAATTAAGCTTATTGTTTTGTTTCCTCTAAATCAGTAGTTATCAGACTTTTTTTAAGACAAACAATATTTTAGGCTTTGTAGTTTTTACTGTGTCTATACAGCTATTCTTATCTGCCACTGTAGCACAAAAGTACCATAGACAATATGCAAACTAATGGACATGGCTGTGTTCCCAAAAACTTTATTTAAAAAATCATAAGCAGTGGCTGGATTTAGCCGATGGGACAAGTTTTTTAATCCATACTCTAAGTAAATATTCTCTGTAATCCCTAGTTTTTGTCATTGATGTTAAACATGTATTAGTAGGAAGAAGAGACCAGCACCAGAAATATTCAAGCATGTCAAAATAGCTTACATTTATTGCGCACGTCATGAATTTTAAGTACTTTATGTGGATTATCTCACCAGGATATATCCTATACAAAGTTAATGCTATTATCTTTATTTTACAACTAAGAAAACAGAAATATTTAAGCAACTTATTGAGGTTTACCCAAGTAGTTAATGATGGGATCAACATTCAAACCTAACCAGTCTGACATCAATATACAAATTCTCAGCAACTATACTGCTTTCCACTACACAAAATGGAAAAGAGTTACTTATTTTAGAAATAAGAGGTTTTTTAGTTTTGTGCAATAAAAACTGCAGTCCAGCAAACCTAAAGGAAAAATTCAGATATTGATTGTAAATATGCCTGCTAATATCAGTGTTCAAATTGTTCTTATAGGCACAGATAGAACGTAAGGATAATGAAAAAGTAAGAAGGAAGAAACAACCCAATGAAAACACCAAGAATATTTTAAATCTGGTATAATTACTAGTGTCACAGTGCTCCCCAGGCTTTAGCTATCTTCTTCAATATGCAGATTTAAGATATTATCCCACACAAGGCAATTCACTTTTGCTCGAATATTTGAGTTTTTATTATGTGCTAGGCTATTTTCTAGATGACTGAACTATATTGTCAAACAAAACACTGAACTTGTATTTAATATGCTTCAGTAGTGAAAGGTGGACAATAAATTACTGTAAGTTATGTCAGATAGTAATAAAAAGCTGCAGAAAAAGTAAAGGACTGCCAGGGTTGGAAGAGGTTTGTCAGAAGGGTATACTAATGAGGTGATATACATGTTAGAGAAATGAAGAAGTGAAAACTCAAAGATGTGTGATAACTGGAAGAGAAATGCTCTAGACAAATAGCAGTTGCAAAACACCAAGGGGAGAACATGTTAGAGGAACAGCAAGGTCAGTGTGGTTGAAAATAGGGGTAAGTGTAGCAGTTGCCAGATCATAAATGGGTCTAGTTGGCCCTTGTAAAAGTTTAGGTTTTACTCTGAGATAGGAAGCTGTTGGAGGTTTTTGAGCACAGGAGTAATAACATTTGGCTTTTTTTTTAAGGATCTGGAGGCAGACAGACAGAATAAGACATTATTAGAATAATACAGTTAAGAAATGATGGAGGCTTGAACCCAGATGGTAGGGTTGGGGAGCCAAGAAGTGGCTAGATTTTTGCATTTATTTTGAAGGTAGACGCTTTTAAGATTTCCTGATAGATTTGATGTAAATCTATCACAAAGAAGTTGAAAATTACTCCAAGGATTTTGACCTGAAATAATGAAGTTTCCATTTGTTGAGATGAGGAAAACTGGGAAGAGTAGGTGG
Organism: Hylobates moloch; assembly: GCF_009828535.3. Classification (NCBI taxonomy): domain Eukaryota; kingdom Metazoa; phylum Chordata; class Mammalia; order Primates; family Hylobatidae; genus Hylobates; species Hylobates moloch. The sequence continues at coordinate 119,709,818 of NW_026652278.1, forward strand.
GGACATAATCAGGTGTTTGAAACATAAGCATTTCAAACTTTACAAATAGAAAGTCAAAGTTGGATATAGAGTTGAGAGTTAAGGGAAGAGGTTCAGGCTAGAGATTTTTTTTTTTAAAGCATGTGAGTAGAGAGATGAATGAGGATGAACTGGCAAAAGAAACTTAAAAAGTGATCCATGACATAGGAAGAAATTCAAGAAAATGTGGAGACCTAGAAACTGAATCAGATGATTGATGCCTAATTTGTAATAAAAGCAGAAAGAGGATTTGGGTATCCAAGGAAGTTTTATGGGTTTTTTGTTTGTTTGGGGTTTTTTTTCTTCATATATATAGCTTTATGATTTTAAAAATGGCATCACCATCCTCCCACTTCTTTGACTTTGGAGTGTTCTTACATTCTCTTTCCCTTTATCTTCTGTGTCCAAACTGTAATCCATCAGGAGATTCTCTTTCTATATGTTCATTGCCATTTCTTTCGATTCTGTCACTACTAATCTAAACCATGACTACTTGGTTGTCTATTACGTGTGACAGCTGCAGTTTCTCTTTTTCAGAAAGAATTTTGTCATTTTTCTAATCAAGAATTTAATATGCTTTTCTATTATATATTCATAATTTTGTGTCTAGTTTGCTATATGCCTTATTCACCTTATTTCTCCTTTACAAATTCCATTTTGTTGCAACTTCTTTCTTGGCTAAGTGCTTTCTCCATGAGTATTCCTTAGTAGTCATTCTTTCCCAAACCTGATTTCTTCAGAGAGGCTTTCCTTTTTAAACGCACACTGATTTTATCTTTTATCCCATTCTCTTCAGTTCTGTGTTATTTCTATGGGGTTTCTTCAGATGAGTACATTTGAGGTATACAGTCAATAAGAGTCCAAATTTTTAAAGTAGAAATTACTAATAAACTGGTAGCTGAAAAATCGTTACATGCAGTCAAGTTTTTTTTTTAAATAGGATGAAAGATATGATCATCTGGATCCTGCTGAAATGGAAAAGGTTGAAAAATGTATCAGTGATGCCATGAGTTGGCTGAATAGTAAGATGAATGCACAGAACAAACTAAGTCTCACTCAAGATCCTGTGGTAAAAGTTTCAGAAATAGTAGCAAAGTCAAAGGTAAGAAGTTTATGAAATTGCCTTTTTAATGGTTTCAAGGATTAAAATTTTTAATGAGTCATACTTTGGCAAATAATCAACTTGCAGAAGAACTTAGAAGAACAGAAATTTAAGACTAATTTTTTATTTAGTTAAAAAAATGTAAGATTTTAGGTATGGGGTATTCCTTGATTTAATTTGTCATATACCAGGCTGGTTTTTAAACTTCAAGAGTAATACAGAATGAAATAAAAGCAATGTGACAACTTCTGATTAAGTATTTCAGACTTATAGGTTGGATGAGACCTCTAAGTCTTCATTACAAAATTTTTCAGTATAAGTCTGTCTTTGACCTAGTTTGAAGTGTATAAACTTCCCTGGTAAAATCTTATTCCAAGATAAACTTTGCAATTTAAAATGCACTGCTAATGAAAATGTTGGCCAGGCGTGGTGGCTCATGTCTGTAATCCCAGCACTTTGTGGAGGTTGAGACAGGTGGACTGCTTGAACCCAGCATAAACAACATGGCGAAACCCCATCTCTACAAAAAATACAAAAAGTAGCTGGGCGTGGTAGCGCATATCTCTAGTCCCAGCTACTCAGGAGGCTGAGGCAGGAGGCTCCCTTGAGCCCAGGAATTTGAGGCAGCAGTCAGCTACAGTTGTGCCACTGCACTCCAGCTGGGCGACAGAACAAGACCTTGTCTATTAAAAAAAAAAAAAGGAAGCAATCTAAATACCTATCAATAGGGAACTAGATCAATAAATTGATGCATCCATACAACACTATGCAGCCATTAAATATAGCATTTTACATATAGAGATATCTGTTTAGATATAAAGATGTATACAGTGTATTGCTAAATTACAGAACCTAAATAAAATGTATTCATTTGTACAAATATGTGTGCTCATAGATTTGTTTATATGTATGTGTATGCCTGAACATAAATCTAGAAGGATATCCACCAAAAGGTTAATATTGTTAATTTGTAGGAGATGGAATTTCAGGGGATTTTTCAAATAACAGTATGTTTTGGGATATGTGATTTTTTCTTTTTTTAACAAAAGCTGGTATTTTTAATAATGAAGTAAGTAATAACAATATTTTTATTCTAACAAAGTTTTGTCAATAAGCTATAATATATATTTTACTCCTAATGAGATGAGATGTGGAGTGTGACAAGAGCAGTTTGCAACTAAAACATTCCCCCTGGGATGTTAATCCCTATATTTCCGTCCCTACCTCAATCTTTGTGACATTGATCTTCAAAGGTTTTTAAATTTGAGTAGTGTTTGTATAGTGGTCTTCTATTTGTAAAAAGCAAGGAAATTGAAGAACATTGTTTCGTTTAAATTATTAAGTTCCAATTTACTTTCATGGCACTTTTTCCTTCAGAAGAGGCTACTCAGCTATTTTCAAAAAAAAAATGTTGTTTGTGTATGTATTTGTATGATTCCATTTATTAGAATTGTTTTCATATAAATGTTGAAAATTTTCAATTTATGAAATAGGTGTTATTTGATGTAATTCTCATAGCAAAGCATTACACATAATTTAAAGGAAGAATTAAAAATTATTCCTGCCAAAGTAAACTATATTCGAATTATTATAAAGAAACAAGTTTTAGAAAGGTTAAGTACAATAAATAATTGTTTAAGATTCAGTAATTTTTGACTGCCACAGACATATACTAACAAGGTAAATCTCTCATGAGGCATTTGAAGAAAACAGTTGGCTATCTAGCTGAGCAAATTCAGAAAGGTGGAATTATGTGAAAATTTAGAAAGTTAATGTGGAATTTAGAAAGTTAATGGTAACTTGTTCTGTAATCGTTTTAATATATCAATTTCTTTATGTCTTTAGGAACTGGATAATTTCTGTAACCCCATCATTTACAAGCCCAAACCAAAAGTAGAAGTTCCTGAAGACAAAGCAAAAGCTAACAGTGAACACAATGGCCCAATGGATGGACAGAGTGGAACTGAAACTAAATCAGATGCAACAAAAGACAGTTCACAGCATACTAAATCCTCTGGAGAGATGGAAGTGGACTAAGTCTTAATTTTACCTTCACATAATTCAAACAGTGCAAGTAACCACGAGGTCCATCTTTTACATCTGGTACACACAACAGATGCTCAGTTGTTCTTAACCACTTTTGTCATTTGTTTTTTGGAGTAGTTTTGAAAAGTGTTTTATATTGAGTGCACTTCTGTTCATTTCCATTGCCACTTATGTGAAGCTTTAGCCGAATTAGCTTTACAAGACAATTTAAGCTTTCCGGATAATTTTATATCAAACATACAGGATTGATACATAGTTGGCAACAGTCTACCTTATTTAAAGCTTCTACTGGGATAAACCTCAATTCCTTTATTCAGGAAAGGATACTTTATTGCACTATTGTTGCAGAAGCATAGATTTAATTGCATCTTTATTTTGAAAAACAACTGAAAATTGATGGGGTTTAAAGCTACGGAGGCACTGACCTTTTTCTAGTTATTGTATTGTTACAATTTAAATATTAAAACAAATAAGAGCTTTCTCAACAAATTAGTCCATCTCATTGATGTACCACAGAACTCCGAAGCTTTGCTGTCATCACATAAATGAACTAAATCACATGTGAAAGGGAACACACCCAATTTTATGTTAAGGTGAAACCAGCAGTTTGCTTCTTTTATTAGTAATGTGGATTCATGTTTTCTCAGAGTAACTCGTTGTCTTTTTCGCTTGAAATTTTTGATCTTGTCCTGAAGACTAGCTGCTGCTAAAACAATGCTAGCCTAAAGATATAGGAGTCTCTGACAAAATGACTTTCATGTTAAGGGGAAATGCTGTTTATCTACTCAGACATGCATCTGTGATGTTCATAGCCTTGTTTCAGTTATAATAGTTGTCTTGTTTTTTTCTTAATTGATTTTCTTAATAATACCTTAACACAGGGTAGGGAGAAGTGGCACAGTGTATTGCATTTATACATTTATCATTGATTTACCTAATGTTACCTTGTAGATTAAACACTATTAAGTGGTAATACTTGAAAAGGAGCACTTATACCATAAGTCTTAGGAAATAATGTTTGTAATAAACTTAACTATGTTACATATCAACAGGCAAAAATACAGAATGCTACATAGTGTTGTGTGATTAAATTATAGTTCCTGCTGTTAACATCGCCTTTTGAAACCTTGGCTCCAGTTTTGGTGCTTCTTATACAAATTAAATGGGAAAAAGGACTGTAAACAAGATGTATTTTAAGGACTTTATCTGTGCTTCATCACCCAACTTGTTCACATTGTTAATTTCTGTCCAGAGACCTGAAACTGTTTAAGTATGGGAACAGATTGAAATGGTGTTTCAACCTACAAGAGACAGAAGGATAGACAAGTGTATGAGCCCTTATGTCCTTAATGCCAATCAACTAGATTGACCTAGGTTAAAATTTCAAAAGGCTCATTTTCTCCCAAAGCTAAATCTTTATATTAGGAACAATTAAATATTGACTTAAGTTGTAAAAATTGAGAGTATAATATCTTTAGGGATAGTCATTATTTCTCACAACTAGTTCTCTACGAGAGATTTTGTTTCTACAATGTAGTCGGCACTTAATGGAGAGTATGGAGTAGTGCATTTTGCAGGGATTTTTATTCCATCTTTTGAGGGGAAGAATCTCTTCTTTGCATTAAAAAATCATATAAACTTAATATATTTTTTAAACTCTCCTAGTCTTTAAACTTTCTCTTAATTCTCTTAAAATGAAATAGGTATATCCAATAGGTGATGAAATACATTTTTAAAAAACATAGATGCTTTTTATTTGTATGTTGAATATACAGATTCATTTCAAGAAAAGCATGAAGATAATGAAAGCAAATATATAACAATACAAATAGGGACTTTAGAGCTTTTATTTGAGTTAAAACATCCACTCACTTGGTTAGGAGCTATGCCTCAGAAACTTCCTGGGAGTAAATATGGGAACAACTTTTCTATTAATACATCTAAATATTCTAGTATATCCTGCCATTTTCCATTCCTGCTCTGAAGTCACTTGTAGTTTTGTGTTTTAATCAGATAGTACCACTAATTTTTGTAATTATATAACACTTCATTTAATAACTTAAATACATCCCAATATATATATACTTTTTCTACCCAATTATTCAACTTAAAAGATAATTTGAAAAGCGATTTAGCCTTATTTATTTAATTCATTAATAAAAGAGAGTGCTCTCTTTAATACAGCTTTGGGTAAACAGTCTAATTCAGTACAATTTTAATCTGCATTAAAATATGCAGTGCTAGACAGATTTTCAAAATAAAAAGCTATTATTTCAGAAATTATTTTAAAAGATGCATAGTAAAATAGTGTTTTCCTATGGTAAGCAAATAAGAATGAAGTTTGTAAGGAATATTTGGAATGATTAATATAAATTAGTACACTTTGGCTCTATGGAAAAGTATAAATTGTGGTTTTAGAAACCAACTCTTGATAGCCAGTTGTACTGTGATTATAAAAAAACAATTGTTAAATAATATAACGGAAGTTTGTGATGTTTTAATTCCTTAGCAGTAATGTAAAATTATTAAGTTTTGGCCAGGCGCTGTGGCTCACGCCTGTAATCCTAGCACTTTGGGAGGCCAAGGCAGGCAGATCACCTGAAGTCAGGAGTTCAAGACCAGCCTGGCCAACATGGTGAAACCCTGTCTGTACTAAAAATACGAAAAAGTAGCCCGGCGTGGTAGCATGTCCCTGTAATCTCAGCTACCCGGGAGGCTCAGGCAGGAGAATCACTGGAACCCCGGAGGCAGAGGCTGCCATTAGCTGAGATCGTGCCGCTGCACTCCAGCCTGGGCAACAGAACAAGACTCCGTCTCAAAAAAAACAAAAATTCTTCCAAAAAACTAGAAAGAGCACAGCAAAGAATTTGGCTATTGAAATAACAGATAAACTTGATTTTGAAAAGGATAACAAGGCTGGGCACGGTGACTCACACCTGTAATCCTAGCACTTTGGGAGGCTGAGAAGGGAGGATCACTTGAACCCAGGAGTTCAAGACCAGCCTGGGCAACATAGTGAGATCCTGTCTCTAGAAAAAATAAAAACTTAGTGAGGCATGGTGGTGCACACCTGTAGTCCTAGCTACTCAGGAGGCTGAGGTGGAGGATCACTTAAGCCTGGGAGGTCAAGGCTGCAATGAGCTATGATCATACCACTGCACTCCAGCCTGGGCAACAGAGTGAGGCCCTGTCTCAAATACATAAAAGGCAGTCGCTTACGCCTGTAATCCCAGCACTTTGGGAGGCCAAGGCAGACAGATCACGAGGTCAGATCAAGACCATCCTGGCTAACACGGTGAAACCCCATCTCTTCTAAAAAATACAAAAGGCGTGGTGGTGGGTGCCTGTAGTCCTAGCTACTCAGGAGGCTGAGGCAGGAGAATGGTGTGAACCCAGGAGGCAGAGGTTGCAGTGAGCCAAGATCGCGCCACTGCACTCCAGCCTGGGCAACAGAGCAAGACTCCATCTCAAATACAAAACAAAATAAAAAACAGAAAAGGAAAACAAGACATTTACTAAGAGGAGCTAAGGGAAAGAATTAAGGTTTCTTATACTTTTTTTTTGGAGGGGGAGTGTCAATTTTTAGTATATTAAGAGCTAAAAGAAGTAAAGGTTTCTTAGACTTTTTTTGGGAGGGGGTGTCAATTTCTAGTATATTTGTGATTAATTCCATGATAGAAGCCTTTAAAGAGGATTTTGGGCTCAATAATTTAACATAATGTCAGTGTTAAAGCACTTAATCCAAATTAGCCCATCTTTAACTGTTTTGAAAAATCCATATTTATTAAAGGTAGTAGACATTTGAATATAGTAATCAAATTAGCTGATTTTGTTTTAACCCTAAATACATACAACCATTCCTCTACTTTCATAAATATGACAAATAATAAGCCTCTCCCATTAGGATTTTCTGTTTTATAGTACATAGTTGGTATTTGGTAGTCCACAACTAAAGTCACTGCATTAATTTTACAAATTATAGATTTAGAAATGATTCTTAAGTTATTGGTAAAATATAACTTTCTCAGCTTTTAAAAGTTTACAAAAAAATTTTTTTGGTTTTGAGATGGAGTATGGCTTTGTTATCCAGGCTGGATTGCATTGGGGTGATCTCGGCTCACTGCAGCCTCCACCACCTGAGTTCAAGCGATTTTTCTGCCTCAACCTCCTGAGTAGCTGGGACTACAGGCGCCTGCCACCACGCCCGGCTAATTTTTTTTTTGTATTTTTAGTAGAGACGGGGTTTCACTGTGGTCTCGATCTCCTGACCTCGTGATCCGCCCGCCTCGGCCTCCCAAAGTGCTGGGATTACAAGCGTGAGCCACCGTGCCCAGCCTAATTTTCGTATTTTTATAGAGACAGAGTTTCGCCATGTTGGCCAGGCTGGTCTTGAACTCTTGATCCCAGGTAATCCACCCACTTCAGACTCCCAAAGTGCTGGGATTACAGATGTGAGCCACCGTACCCGATTAAAAATTTTTGCTTTTAAAGTTAATGTTATTTTGTGATTAAACTTCTAAAGTTTTGAATTGTAAGCAGAATTTTGTTTTGTGATATTTTATTGTATAAACTGTTAATGAGAGGCACAGCTAATTGTACATATCAATATACATTTAAAATCTGTTAACACTGGTTAAATAGCCCTTGATGACTTTTCATGTGGCATGAGAGGGATATGCTTATAAAGTTTAATTCTGATATCCTCTTACTACCTACAGTATGTTTTACAAAAATCAGTCCACTTAGCAAACTAATCTTTGTAAAGCAGTCAGTTTCAGAAGATACTTTTTATCAAAAAAAGATAGCAGGTTTAACATTATACCTGTTGGTTTTTGCCCAACATTTGATTTAATCTAAAGCAAGAATATAAAATAATTTTAAGAAGCATATAATTTCTTTTGATAAAAAGTAACAAAAATTTAATGCAGATCAAAGACCAAAACAAGCAAAAAGAAACTTTAGCTAAAAGGCATGAAAATTAATATTTTGGTTTTGGTTTTTTTTTTTTTTTTTGGAAACAGTCTCACTCTTGTCGCCCAGGCTGGAGGGCACGATCTCTGCTCACTGCAACCTCCACCTCCTGGGCTCAAGTCTCAAGCAATTCTCCTGCCTCAGCCTCCCAAGTAGCTGGGATTACAGGCACCCACCACCACGCCCAGCTAATTTTTGTATTTTTAGTAGATGGGGTTTCATCATGTTGGCCAGGCTGGTTTTGAACTCCTGACTTCAAATGATCCACCCACATCCACCTCCCAGAGTGCTGAGATTACAGGCGTGAGCCACCGCACCTGGTCAGTGTTCTTTTATATACTCATGTTTTCTAACAAAACAGCTTTGGATTTATAATGCTGCCAGATGTCATTACAATTTTTTTTCTAAATTCAAAGGTAATTATTCTAAACAATAAAAGGGCACCTGGAATTTTCAGAACATTAAAAAACTGAAACCTCTTAGAAGAAAAGAAGAAACCTAAATGTCTATGGAAGTGATCAGTGTTAAGTGGGTGATGGCTCTTTCATCTTCCTTATCCCTAAGGATACTTTTTTTTTTTTTTTTTTTTTGAGACGGAGTCTTGCTCTGTTTTTTTTTTTTTTTTTTTTTTTTGAGACGGAGTCTTGCTCTGTCGCCCAGGCTGGAGTGCAGTGGCGCGATCTCGGCTCACTGCAAGCTCCGCCTCCCGGGTTCACGCCATTCTCCTGCCTCAGCCTCTCCGAGTAGCTGGGACTACAGGCGCCCGCCACCACGCCCGGCTAATTTTTTTGTATTTTTAGTAGAGACGGGGTTTCACCGTGGTCTCGATCTCCTGACCTCGTGATCCGCCCGCCTCGGCCTCCCAAAGTGCTGGGATTACAAGCGCGAGCCACCGCGCCCAGCCCCCTTACCCTAAGGATACTTCTAACATATTGTTAGAGTAAGTATTAAAAGAAAAAGTAGGTTTGCTGAAAAACATTACTAAATGACTTGGAGCTCTCCAGTCAAAGAAACAAAGCTAATTGAAATAATGTACATTTGGTTCAGTCTGTCAGGCAAGTGAAAATCCATAACAAAAAAAATTAATAGTATGCTCTTTGCTTTGGAATCTCTAATTTACTGTCATGCCCTAAGTCACAGGATGATTATTAGGGAAATGTCATTGACACCTAAAAATTACCTATCCTGTAAAGAGACTGGTGAAATTCAACATGTTTTAAATAATTTAATTGCATTATAGCATATAAACTATAAATGAAAATGATCTTTGTCTTTCCTTTATCTTGCTTTATCCTCTTATCCAATTCTAGACTCTATTTTTCTCAAGTATTTATTTTTTATTATCATTTAGATCTTTTTGTTCATGGCTTTTTAAAAATAGTTTTACTGATAATCCAATCACTTGGATAGTTAATTTTATTACTTTTTGTTTCCTTTTTAATACTTACTCTTCCTGTTAAGGGTTTTTTGGCTATAAATTCGTACTTGATAAGCCATGTTATTTCTTTGTGTAATTTAATAGTAGCATTCTGGAGTAGATTCTTTTTTTGTATTCTGGCCTTGCAATACTTTAATTCTGGACCAAAAGAGGTCAATTTTGTGAGTATTGCCTATTAAGTAAACAACATCCCTCATTTTTAATCCAAATATCAATTTGACAGAATAACAAGGGTCAGAAATTCAAAATAGCTGTTAGACACCTTTGATTCTTTGCTGCTCTCTGGTTATGTATGTGTGTTGTGCATCTTCCTTGTTTTAGAGTTTCCTAAATTTTTTGCTTCTGGGGACTTGAGTATTTTAAAATGTTCTTAAAATTATATGAATCTACCCAGAATGTAGATGTTAAAATGTAATTAGAGCCCCCACGCAGTGGCTCACGCCTGTAATCCTAGCACTTTGGGAGGCCAAGGCGGGTGGATTGCCTGAGCTCAGGAGTTCGAGACCAGCCTGGGCAACATGGCAAAACCCTGCCTCTACTAAAAATACAAAAAATTAGCTGGGTGTGGTGGTGCGTGCCTGTAGTCCCAGCTACTCGGAAGGCTGAGGCAGGAGAATCGCTTGAACCCTGGCGAAACCCCATTTCTAATAAAAATAGAAAAACTTAGCCAGGTGTGGTGGTGTGTGCCTGTAGTCTCAGCTACTCGGGAGTTGCTTGAACCCGGGAGGTGGAAGTTGCAGTGAGCTGAGATCCTGCCACTGTACTCCAACCTGGGAGTAACAGTGAGACTCTGTCTCAAAACAAAAAAAATGTAATTAGAAATGGAAATCTAGGTAAAGGAAGCTTTAAAGTGTTGTATTTTTTTCCCTGAAATAAACTTTTATGATTTAATGTCTTGGAAAGAGACTCACATTAAAAGTGGTTTTTATATTTGGTAGGATAAAGCCATTGTTATTTAATACCACAGCAAATAGAAGCAATTTTTAACGAGGTTACTGAATAGTTTAGTATTCCTAATATGGCATCCAAGTCATCTTTTCTTTTCTCCAACCATTATTAAAATAACTTGACACTTTGGGAGGCCCAGCTGGGCAGATCACCTGAGGTCAGGAGTTTGAGACCAGCCTGGCCAACGTGGTGAAACCCCATCTCTACTAAAAAAAAATACAAAAATTAGCGGGGTCATGGTGATGTGCACCTGTAATCCCAGCTACTCGGGAGGCTGAGGTGGGAGAATAGCTTGAACCTGGGAGGCAGAGGTTGTGGTGAGCCAAGATCGTGCCACTGCACTCCAGCCTGGGTGACAGAGCAAGACTCCATCTCAAGAAAAAATAAATAATAATTTGTGTATGTAATGACTGGCTCTAGTATTATGGAAAATAACTTTTGGCAGTTTAGTTCCTACTTGTTAACAATTCCTCTTTTTAAGAGAGGTACTACATTTGATTTCTCAATTTCCCAGTTTGTTTTCAATACAAACAGCAACCATTGAAATGCAGAAAATGGTAATCAAGTGTGATGTTTCTATAAAAATAATTGAGATTCACATGTAATAGACCGTTTAGCTTTAATGAGCAGACATGAGAATGGTTTATGATCTTAAGTTGGTAACATTATAGGAATATATATTTGTCAATTTTAGTTCACAAACATATCCGTAAGAATGTTTACACATGGCAGTATCAAAGCATATAAAATATTTTCTGTGTATGTAAATTGCATCTTTATGCTAGTGAACAAAGTAGCAATAAATGTAGTTCACTTTTGGATGGCAGTACACATTGTTAACAATCGTGTAATTATAATAAATATGTCTACCTACTCCTTGAACCATGAATTTTGCACACCTGAGGTTTAATTTTCACCTGTTGAACTTTATTGATTTGATGATGGTCTGTGGACAGATCATCAAGTTCATTTACAAAAACTTGCTTGGCAGTGAGGGTTTTTAAGTAACCTGGCAAATTTTTCAAACCTTCAGATACTATTGATTCTGAAAACTAAAATAGTACTTTGCTAATGTTGGAAGTATTGTTAGAGAAGAACCCAGGAATAAATGAATTTTAAGACTTCAGAAATTCTCAACAGGCAAACGGAAGCTTCCTGCTCCAGTGATTCTGATAATAGCTCCTCAGTTTTGAGAATTGCTGTTCCTGATAAAAATGTGTCAAACAGCTTAGCATGTTGGGATAAGAAAATGGTTGAGGTCCCCTGGTCTAGACTGGAGCGTTTGGTGCTTAATTTTTTTTGTGGTTGGACAACTTGGGAAATTTGAAGGATTTGGATCCTCAATCCAGAAAAGTGTTTATACACCTATGCACTTTAAACAAATGCGAATAAAGTCTAGAAGGTTGAATAACTGGCAGTTCATTCTCATTTTGCTAACTCCTGAGTTTGGAAGAATGAGAGAGAGTTTTGCTTTAAATCAAAACCCTGTTCCTAGTGATTAATGAAGTAGGAGTTGTAACCTTTCAGAGGTGACTGTCTGATTGTAAGTACCCAATATTTTAGCCACAAAATTTTACCATTTTAAAAGGTAAGGAAATAGGTTCAAGGGAGTTCAGACATCCTGCAATTGCCAGAAGGCAGTATGAAACCAGTTGTGTCCAGCTGTGGTGATAAAGCAATATAAACCTGAAAGTATTTGTGTATTAGGCAAAAATCAGGTTAAATTTAGATAAATAAGAAACAACATGTAATAAAATGAACCCTGTTAAAGGCAACAAAGAAGCAAAGAAAAAAATCACAAAATAACAAATCCAAATATCTAAGTAGTTACAGTAAGTACCATAAACTTGCAAGTTTAAAGACCACATGTGGGCCGGGCATGGGGTGCGGTGGCTTACGCCTATAATCCCAGCACTTTGGTGGGAAGTGGTGGCTCACACCTGTAATCCCAGCACTTTGGGAGGCCAAGGCAGGCGGATCACAAGGTCAGGAGTTCGAGATTAGCCTGGCCAATATGGTAAAACCCCGTCTCTACTAAAAAATACAAAAAAAAATTAGCCGGGCGTGGTGGCGTGTGCCTATAGTCCCAGCTACTCGGGAGGCTGAGGCAGGAGAATCAAAAAAAAAAAAAAAAAAAGGTTTACAGAGACTTCTTAAACATAATGATGTAATAGTTAAAAATAGATTGGAAAAGATAGATATACTAAAAATCTATCAAAAGAGAAGTGACAATCAGATAAAATTGATTTTGCTTTGGAATTACCTTAAAATTTATTTTAAGGTAAAATAATAAAGGGAGTGTTGGAATAAAGAGTAAGCTTTTAACAATGATAAATGGAGCAATTCACCAGGATTATAACAACTCTGAAACAGCCTCAAAATATATGAAGCAATTCACAATGAGAAGCTGAAACCCGTAAGAACAGTAACAGGCCATGTGCAGTGGCTCATGTCTGTAGTCCCAGCACTTTGGGAGGCTGAAGTAGGCACATCATTTGAGCCCAGGAGTTTGAGACCAGCCTGGGCAACCGGTGAAACCCTGTCACAAAAAAACTAAAAATTAGCCGGGCATGGTGAATAAATATTTAAAATAATGGAGCAAAATTTAAAAGCTGGATCTAATGAACTTATATAATAAACTGCCACTGGATTATTAGGTAAAACTTTTCCAAGTACACATGGAATAACATATTTACAAAAATTCATTACAGTAGACCACAAAGCAAAACTTAATACCGAAGACCGTAATAGTTTTTCAGACAAGAGAAATCACCTTATAAGATTAGAAATCACCTATGAAATAGAAATGGTGACTGTAGTTAACAGTGTATACATTTGCTTTACAATATATTTCAAAGTAACTAGAAGAGAGAACTGGTCATGTACCCAACACAGAAATGATAAATACTCGAGGTGATGGATACCCTAAATATCCTGACTTTATCATTACACATTCTATGCATGTAACAAAATACCACATATACCCCACTAATATGTACAAATATCAGTTTTTAAAAAATTATATAGGTACTCCAAGACATGCCAAATGTCTATATGCTTGGATTGAAAGAATTAACTTCTAGAAATGTCAAATCATCTTGAAAATTAGAAAATACTTCAAATGACAGTGAATATTGTTACTTTAGCAACTGTACCCCTTAAACTCCAACTTCTTTTTAATATACTCTATTTTTCCCATTGCATCTATCCCTATGTATGTATGTGTGCATGTATGTATACATGTTAACTGTAAAATGTATCTTCCCACTCCATAAGGGCAGCAATTTTTATCTTTCCCATACAACTACAAGGATGCCTGGCACGTAGTAAGAGATCAACAATTTTTAAATAAATGGAAGCTGCATCTAAGACTTGGTAGGATGCAACTAAAGTGTTAGTTTATATGCTTTAATGCATATACTGAAGATGATGATTTAATGACATACTCATCCAAGTAGAGATAGACAACAAAATAAACCAAAAGAACTTGGAAGGAATTAATGGCATAAATTGATAATGGAATTTTCCCAAGATGGTGTGCCTCGGCCACTTGGAAATAGCAAAACAATGCATAAAGATCCACTCTGTGAGCAAAAAAAAAAAAAAAAAGGAAATTCACGGGAATAGCAAAAGATACCCCAGATCCCGAGGAGGAGGAGGTGGACAAGTGGCCCCTATGATAGTCTCTGGCTGATAAAAGTGACACTCCAGTACGTGAGGGGGCAGAGAGCCAGTTTCCGTGACTCACCTTTCCACTAGGGATCCGTGCAATCCAGGCCAAGGGGGAATAACTTGTTTCTCTCAAGTCCCGGAGATAACTTGGAGAGAGGCTAAGAGACAGACTCCAGGAAAAGCTGCAGCCATTTTCCCGGACTTGGGACTGAGATGAGGACGCAATCTTTAACCCTGTCTTATACAAAGTCAGTCACTGGCCACCTGGCAGCCGGGGCCATTGCAGGCATTTTAGTCTCTGGCTGGGGATTGAAGCACATGCTCTGAGCAGGAAATGGCCCACACAGCCAGAATTGAGCAGTGAATGTGGAGAGTGCCCCAGCACTAGGCCTTGGAATTGGGTTCCCTTCCACCGCAGGACTGGAGGACTGCAGCGGCAGGAGAGTTGCTGAAGCTGAGGTTTATCCTGGGTGGTGAGACTTGAAACCACAGACAGCCTTGCAAGCTAGAACCAGTCTGCATGTGTCTGGCTACCCTATCCTGCTCCCTTGGTCAGTCGGAAGAGTGCCCCACCAGTTACAAGTAGTGGGAGGTGGACCCCACTCTGTCTTGCCTGGATTGGGAACAATGGGTCAAATTCCTCTTTCCTTGCAAAGACATCAGTGTCAGGGGTGCATTCTCTGTGGTACACTCATAGTCCAACTCATTCAGAGTAACTTTAGCAGCCCAAGCCACATTTCCCTTCCTGTGCAGAGATCTTGGTGCAGTGGCACTCTCTCCACTCCAAACCCAGCCATATCCCAGGCATTTGGAGCACCCACATTCCTTGATTAGCAGCCTGAGCTGCCCATCCCTTTCCCTGCAAAGACTCTGTTGTAGCAGCAGTTGTTCACTCTTCACCAGTGGACACATTTCCAGGCCATTGGGCATGTGCTCACCTAGATTAGGAGCCTGAGGTGCCCCTCCCTTCCTGTGCACAGATCTTGATACAGTGGTGCACTCTCTGCTCCATACCCAGATGTAACTCCAGGCTTTCAGTGCACCTGCCCCCTGGAATAAGAGTTTAAGCCACCTTCCCATTCTGCACACAAAGAACTTGGTGCAACAGCACTCCCTCTGCTCCACTCCCAGATGTAACTCCAAGCATTTGGCACACCTACTCCCATAGATTAGGAGTTTGAGTCACCCCTGCTTTCCCTCTTGTGATAGCAGTTTCTCTGCTCCTGCCCTGGGCTTATCTATATCTGGTTTTGTTACCAGTGGGAGGTATCTGAGTTACCAGCAACAAATCCATACAGGTCTGCAGCAACTTCAATTCTTGCATGCTCAGAAGAATTTGACTGATGGGCATAAAGCAGAAAAACACTAAGGCAAGTTCCAGAGCAGGAGTAGAAGTTTATTTAGAAAGGCTTTAGAACAGGAAAGAAAGTTCACTTGGAAGAGACCCAAGTTGGCACCTGAAAGTCAAGTGTGACATTTAACTGTGATCCTACTTTATAGGCTCACCTCTTTCCCATGACTCTTCCCTTAGAATGGGCTGCTTGCATGCGCAGCGCCCTCCTTTTGCTTGGGAGGTGAACACATGCAGTGTGTTTAGAAAGTTGTATGTATGCCCACCTGAGGCTTTCTTTCTTTTTCCAGTGGAGTGCCCCTGGAACATCCTACTCTGCCATTTTATCTCTTAATATGCATGCCCTTCTGCTTCTCCCTGGCATCTGCATTCAGTTAACACTTTAGTGCAACAGGTGTGGACCATCAGGAAATGGCCTCTCCCTGGCACCAGCTGCCAATATATCACTTTTAGATAGGCAATGCAATAATTGCCAAACCATCACCCAGCATTCCTAGTGGGTTTGCAGGAGATCCCTTTCCTGCCCCACTCATGCCTGTTTACCTGTAACTGCTTGAGGCACACCTGCTTCCCCGAATTAGGAGGTTGAGCTACCCCTTCCATCCCCTGCAATGTCTTTGTTGCAGCAGCAGTTTCTCAGCTCCTTGCTGGGACATATTTCTAGGCATTTGGCTCACCCACTCACCTGGATTAGGAGCCTGAGTCATCTCACCCCTTCAGGTGCACAGATCTTTGTTGCAGTCATGCTCTAACCACTCACTGCTTGGTCATATCTTCAGGCATTTGGAGCACCCACTCCTAGATTAGGAGGTTAAACTGCCCCTCTTTCCCACGCAGAGAACTTGGGTCAGTGGAGATCCACCCACTGGAAACCCCTCACCCACTTGGAGATGGTGCCTGTTGCTGCCATTGGAGAACCTGTAGGCAGGCCTGCCCAGTCTAGTCCCACCCATCTTTCCCCTTCTCCAGGTCTTATCAGGGAGCTCAGACCACTGTATATTCCATAGCCCATGACTGAGGCAACAGAGGGTTTCTCCCAATAAAGAAGGATCAAGTATATACCCATCTGCATCAGCCACAACTGACTCTTACCATAAGCATCACCTACTGGCCTGGAGGTTAAATGGAACAACACAATAGGAAATCTGCTGACACAAGCATGCAACTCTGGAGAATAAGATAAGCTTCCTAACACCTCCTCCACCCCAGCCACACAGGAGCCAATGAGCCTGCTCATATGCCCAGTACCTTGCTGCTACAGTGTTTGGAAAAATCACCATACAAAAACTATCTATAACCAGGCAACTTAGACTCTGCCACCAAAAGCACCCAGAACCAAAACCAAAGCACCCTACACAAAATACATTATAGATATCCCTTCAAGGGAGAAACAAATCCTGTCCAAATGAAAGCAAGTTAAAAAAAATATATAAGGAGAAATAGCTTATCCAGTGAGAAAGAACCAGAGAAACAACACTGAAAGTAATTTAAAAAAAAAAAAAAAAAGACCGAAACAACACCCTCAAAGGATTATGCTAACTCTCCAGCAAAAGATCCCAACCAAAATGAACTCTTTGAAATACTAAAGAACTCAAAGTACTCCATCCTAGGGTGACACAGCAAGACCCTGTCTCAAAAAAAAAAAAATCAAAGTAGATTTTTACAGAAGCTCAATGAGATTCAAGAGAAAGCTGAAAACCAACACAAAGAAATCAGAAAAACAATTCAGGATACGAAAGCTGAGACATCATTTTAAAAACCCAAACAGAACTTTAGGAAATGAGAAATTAATTGAAGGAATTACAAAATACAGTTGAAATCTTTAACAACAGTCTAGACCAAGTGGAAGAAAGAATTTGACAGCTGAAAGACAAGCCCTTCTAATTAGACCAAACAGACAAAAATTTAAAAGAATTTTAAAAAATAAGGCCTTCAACAAATATGAGTCATAGATATTCCAGAAAAAGAAAAGAAAAAGTAAAAAGCATGGAAAACCTATTTGAGAAAATAATTCAAGAAAACTTCCCTAGCCATGGGAGACATTTAGACATCCAGATATAAGACACTCAGAGAACTCCTGGAAGACACATTGCCAGAAGAACTTCACCAAGGCATATAGTCATCAGACTATCCAAAGTCAACAAGAAGGAAAAAATTCTAAGACTGGCAAGACAGAAAAGTCTAATCACCTATAAAGAAAATTCCATCATACTGATAGCAGATTTCTCAGCAGAAACCCTACAAGCCAGAAGAGACTGGAGGCCTATTTTTAGCCTCCTTAAAGAAAAAAAAATGCTAGCCAAGTATTTTATATCCTACCAAACCAAATTTTATAAGTGAAGGAGAAATAAAGTCTTTTCCAGACAAACAAATGCAAAGGAAATTTGTCATCAGTAGACCAACCCTGCAAAAAATGCTCAAAGAATTTCTAAACATGGAAACAAAAGGGCAATATGAACCGCCACAAAAGAATACGTAAGTACAAAACTCACAGATCCTATAAAGCAGTTACATAATTGAAACTCCATGGCAACTAGCTAACAACACTATGACAGAAAAAAACCTCACATTTCAATATTAACTTTGAATGTAAATGGACTAAATATTCCACTGAAAAGATGCAAAAGGAAGCAGAAATAGCCACTCTCATATTAGAAAATACAGACTTTAATCCAACAAAAGCGGGGTGGAGCCAAGATGGCCGAATAGGAACAGCTCCGGTCTCCAGCTCCCAGCCCGAGCGACACAGAAGACGGGTGATTTCTGCATTTCTGCTTGAGGTACCGGTTTCATCTCACTAGGGAGTGCCTAACAGTGGGTGCAGGACAGACGGTGAAGCGCACTGTGCGTGAGCCGAAGCAGGGCGAGGCATTGCCTCACTCGGGAAGCGCAAGGGGTCAGGGAGTCCCCTTTCCTAGTCAAAGAAAGGGGAAACAGACGGCACCTGGAATATCGGGTCAGTCCCATCCTAATACTGCGCTTTTCCAACGGGCCTGGAAAACGGCACACTAGGAGATTGTGTCCCGCACCTGGCTCAGAGGGTCCTATGCCCACGGAGTCTCGCTGATGGCTAGCACAGCAGTCTGAGATCAAGCTGCAAGGCGGCAGCGAGGCTGGGGGAGGGGCGCCCGCCATTGCCCAGGCTTGCTTAGGTAAACAAAGCAGCCAGGAAGCTCGAACTGGGTGGAGCCCACCACAGCTCAAGGAGGCCTGTCTGCCTCTGTAGGCTCCACCTCTGGGGGCAGGGCACAGACAAACAAAAACTCAGCAAGAACCTCCACAGACTTAAATGTCCCTGTCTGACTGACAGCTTTGAAGAGAGTAGTGGTTCTCCCAGCACACAGCTGGAGATCTGAGAACGGACAGACTGCCTCCTAAAGTGGGTCCCTCACCCCCGAGCAGCCTAACTGGGAGGCACCCCCCCGGTAGGGACAGACTGAAACCTCATTCAACCGGGTACTCCTCTGAGACAAAACTTCCAGAGGAACTATCAGACAGCTGAATTTGTGGTATCACGAAAATCCGCTGTTCTGCAGCCACCGCTGCTGACACCCAGCCAAACAGGGTCTCGAGTGGACCTCTAGTAAACTCCAACAGACCTGCAGCTGAGGGTCCTGTCTGGTAGAAGGAAAACTAACAAACAGAAAGGACATCCACACCAAAAACCCATCTGTACATCACCATCATCAAAGACAAAAAGTAGATAAAACCACAAAGATGGGGAAAAAACAGACCAAAAAAACTGGAAACTCTAAAAAACAGAGCACCTCTCCTCCTCCAAAGGAACGCAGTTCCTCACCAGCAACGGAACAAAGCTGGATGGAGGATGACTTTGATGAGTTGAGAGAAGAAGGCTTCAGATGATCAAACTACTCTGAGCTATGAGAGGAAATTCAAAACAATAGCAAAGAAGTTAAAAACTTTGAAAAAATATTAGAAGAATGGATAACTAGAATAACCAATGGAGAGAAGGGCTTAAAGCAGCTGATGGAGCTGAAAGCCAAGTTTCGAGAACTACGCGAAGATTGCAGAAGCCTCAGTAGCAGATGCGATCAACTGGAAGAAAGGGTATCACTGATGGAAGATGAAATGAATGAAATGAAGAGAGAAGGGAAGTTTAGAGAAAAAAGAATAAAAAGAAATGAACAAAGCCTCCAAGAAATTTGGGACTATGTGAAAAGACCAAACCTACGTCTGATTGGTGTACCTGAAAATGACGGGGAGAATGGAACCAAGTTGGAAAACACTCTGCAAGATATTATCCAGGAGAACTTCCCCAATCTAGCAAGGCAGGCCAGCATTCAGATTCAGGAAATACAGAGAACGCCACAAAGATACTCCTCGAGAAGGGCAACTCCAAGACACATAATTGTCAGATTCACCAAAGTTGAAACGAAGGAAAAAATGTTAAGGGCAGCCAGAGAGAAAGGTCGGGTTACCCACAAAGGGAAGCCCATCAGACTAACAGCTGATCTCTCAGCAGAAACTCTACAAGCCAGAAGAGAGTGGGGGCCGATATTCAACATTTTAAAGAAAAGAATTTTCAACCCAGAATTTCCTATCCCGCCAAACTAAGCTTCATAAGTGAAGGAGAAATAAAATACTTTACAGACAAGCAAATGCTGAGTGATTTTGTCACCACCAGGCCTGCCCTAAAAGAGCTCCTGAAGGAAGCACTAAACATGGAAAGGAACAACCGGTACCAGCCACTGCAAAAACATGGCAAATTGTAAAGACCATCGAGGCTAGGAAGAAACTATAGCAACTAAAGAGCAAAATAACCAACTAACATCATAATGACAGGATCAGATCCATACATAACAATATTAACGTTAAATGTAAATGGGCTAAATGCTCCAATCAAAAGACACAGACTGGCAAACTGGATAAGGAGTCAGGACCCATCAGTGTGCTGTATTCAGGAAACCCATCTCACGTGCAGAGACACACATAGACTCAAAATAAAGGGATGGAGGAAGATCTATCAAGCAAATGGAAAACAAAAAAAGGCAGGGGTTGCAATCCTAGTCTCTGATAAAATAGACTTTAAACCAACAAAGATCAAAAGAGACAAAGAAGGCCATTACATAATGGTAAAGGGATCAATTCAACAAGAAGAGCTAACTATCCTAAATATATATGCACCCAACACAGGAGCACCCAGATTCATAAACCAAGTCCTCAGTGAACTACAAAGGGAATTAAACTCCCACACAATAATAATGGGAGATTTTAACACCCCACTGTCAGCATTAGACAGATCAACGAGACAGAAAGTTAACAAGGATATCCAGGAATTGAACTCAGCTCTACATAAAGTGGACCTAATAGACATCTACAGAACTCTCCACCCCAAGTCAACAGAATATACATTTTTTTCAGCACCACACCACACCTATTCCAAAATTGACCACATAGTTGGAAGTAAAGCTCTCCTCAGCAAATGTAAAAGAACAGAAATTATAACAAACTGTCTCTCAGACCACAGTGCAATCAAACTAGAACTCAGGATTAAGAAACTCACTCAAAACCGCTCAACTACATGGAAACTGAACAACCTGCTCCTGAATGACTATTGGGTACATAATGAAATGAAGGCAGAAATAAAGATGTTCTTTGAAACCAACGAGAACAAAGACACAACATACCAGAATCTCTGGGACACATTCAAAGCAGTGTGTAGAGGGAAATTTAGAGCACTAAATGCCCACAAGAGAAAGCAGGAAAAATCCAAAATTGACACCCTAACATCACAATTAAAAGAACTAGAAAAGCCAGAGCAAACACATTCAAAAGCTAGCAGAAGGCTAGAAATAACTAAAATCAGAGCAGAACTGAAGGAAATAGAGACACAAAAAACCCTTCAAAAAATTAATGAATCCAGGAGCTGATTTTTTGAAAAGATCAACAAAATTGATGGACCGCTAGCAAGACTAATAAAGAAGAAAAGAGAGAAGAATCAAATAGATGCAATAAAAAATGAAAAAGGGGATATCACCACCGATCCCACAGAAATACAATCTACCATCAGAGAATACTACAAACACCTCTATGCAAATAAAGTAGAAAATCTAGAAGAAATGGATAAATTCCTCGACAAATACACCCTCCCAAGACTAAACCAGGAAGAAGTTGAATCTCTGAATAGACCAATAACAGGTTCTGAAATTGTGGCAATAATCAATAGCTTACCAACCAAAAAGAGTCCAGGACCTGATGGATTCACAGCTGAATTCTACCAGAGGTACAAGGAGGAACTGGTACCATTCCTTCTGAAACTATTCCAATCGATAGAAAAAGAGGGAATCCTCCCTAACACATTTTATGAAGCCAGCATCGTCCTGATACCAAAACCTGGCAGAGACATAACCAAAAGAGAGAACTTCAGACCAATATCCTTGATGAACCTTGATGCAAAAATCCTCAATAAAATACTGGCAAACTGAATCCAGCAGCACATCAAAAAGCTTATCCACCATGATCAAGTGGGCTTCATCCCTGGGATGCAAGGCTGGTTCAACATACGCAAATCAATAAATGTAATCCAGCATATAAACAGAACCAAAGACAAAAACCACATGATTATCTCAATAGATGCAGAAAAGGCCTTTGACAAAATTCAACAACCCTTCATGCTAAAAACTCTCAATAAATTAGGTATTGATGGGACGTATCTCAAAATAATAAGAGCTATCTACAACAAACCCACAGCCAATATCATACTGAATGGGCAAAAACTGGAAGCATTCCCTCTGAAAACTGGCACAAGACAGGGATGCCCTCTCTCACCGCTGCTATTCAACATAGTGCTGGAAGTTCTGGCCAGAGCAATCAGGCAGGAGAAGGAAATAAAGGGTATTCAATTAGGAAAAGAGGAATTAAAATTGTCCCTGTTTGCAGATGACATGATTGTATATCTAGAAAACCCCATTGTCTCAGCCCAAAATCTCCTTAAGCTGATTAGCAACTTCAGCAAAGTCTCAGGATACAAAATTAATGTACAAAAATCACAAGCATTCTTGTACACCAATCACAGACAAACAGAGAGCCAAATCATGAGTGAACTCCCATTCACAATTGCTTCAAAGAGAATCAAATACCTAGGAATCCAACTTACAAGGGATGTGAAGGACCTCTTCAAGGAGAACTACAAACCACTGCTCAATGAAATAAAAGAGGATACAAACAAATGGAAGAACATTCCATGCTCATGGGTTGGAAGAATCAATATCGTGAAAATGGCCATACTGCCCAAGGTCATTTATAGATTCAATGCCATCCCCATCAAGCTACCAATGACTTTCTTCACAGAATTGGATAAAACTACTTTAAAGTTCATATGGAACCAAAAAAGAGCCCGCATCGCCAAGTCAATCCTAAGCCAAAAGAACAAAGCTGGAGGCATCACGCTACCTGACTTTAAACTATACTACAAGGCTACAGTAACCAAAACAGCATGGTACTGGTACCACAACAGAGACATAGATCAACGGAACAGAACAGAGCCCTCAGAAATGATGCCGCATAGCTACAACTATCTGATCTTTGACAAACCTGACAAAAACAAGAAATGGGGAAAGGATTCCCTATTTAATAAATGGTGCTGGGAAAACTGGCTAGCCATATGTAGAAAGCTGCAACTGGATCCCTTCCTTACACCTTATACAAAAATTAATTCAAGATGGATTAAAGACTTATATGTTAGACCTAAAACCATTAAAATCCTACAAGAAAACCTAGGCAATACCATTCAGGACATAGGCGTGGGCAAGGACTTCATGTCTAAAACACCAAAAGCAATGGCAACAAAAGCCAAAATCGACAAATGGGATCTCATTAAACTAAAGAGCTTCTGCACAGCAAAAGAAACTATCATCAGAGTGAACAGGCAACCTACAGAATGGGAGAAAACTTTTGCAACCTACTCATCTGACAAAGGGCTAATATCCAGAATCTACAATGAACTCAAACAAATTTACAAGAAAAAAACAAACAACCCCATCAAAAAGTGGGCAGAGGACATGAACAGACACTTCTCAAAAGAAGACATTTATGCAGCCAAAAAACACACGAAGAAATGCTCATCATCACTGGCCATCAGAGAAATGCAAATCAAAACCACAGTGAGATACCATCTCACACCAGTTAGAATGGCCATCATTAAAAAATCAGGAAACAACAGGTGCTGGAGAGGATGTGGAGAAATAGGAACACTTTTACACTGTTGGTGGGACTGTAAACTAGTTCAACCATTGTGGAAGTCAGTGTGGCGATTCCTCAGGGATCTCAAACTAGAAATACCATTTGACCCAGCCATCCCATTACTGGGTATATACCCAAAGGACTATAAATCATGCTGCTATAAAGACACATGCACACGTATGTTTATTGCGGCACTATTCACAATAGCAAAGAGTTGGAACCAACCCAAATGTCCAACAACGATAGACTGGATTAAGAAAATGTGGCACATATACACCATGGAATACTATGCAGCCATAAAAAATGATGAGTTCGTGTCCTTTGTAGGGACATGGATGAAACTGGAAAACATCATTCTCAGTAAACTATCGCAAGGACAAAAAACCAAACACCGCATGTTCTCACTCATAGGTGGGAATTGAACAATGAGAACTCATGGACACAGGAAGGGGAACATCACACTCCGGGGACTGTTGTGGGGTGGGGGGAGGGGGGAGGGACAGCATTAGGAGATACATCTAATGCTAAATGACGAGTTAATGGGTGCAGGAAATCAACATGGCACATGGATACATATGTAACAAACCTGCACATTGTGCACATGTACCCTAAAACCCTGAAGTATAATATAATAAAAAATAAATAAATAAATAAATAAATCCAACAAAAGCAAAAAAAAAAAAAAAAAGACAAAGAAGGGCACTATATAATGCTGAAGTGTTCAAAACAACAAGAAGATTTAACCTAATTAAATATATATGTATACAATACAGGAGCACCCAGCCTCATCAAGCAAATACTACTTGAACTAAGAAAACAATTTGATAGAAATACAATAATAATGGGGGACTTCAACCCACTGACATCACTAGACAAATCATCAAGGCAGAAAATCAGCAAAGAATCTCTGGACTTAAACCGGACTGCAGACCTAATGGACCTAATAGACATTTACAGAACATTCTATCCAACAACTGCAGAATATATATATACTTATCTGCACATGGAACATTTTCCAAAACTGACCATGTGCTTGGCCTTAAAGCAAGTCTCAGAAAAACAAAACAAAACAAAACAAAACAAAACAAACAGAGATCAAGTATCTTCTTGGACCATAGTGGAATAAAATTAGAAATCAATACCAGCCCGGGTGTGGTGGCTCATGCCTGTAATCCCAGCACTTTGGGAGGCCAAGGAGGGGGATAACCTGAGGTCAGGAGTTCAAGACCAGCCTGGCCAACATGGTGAAACTCCGTCTCTACTAAAAATGCAAAAAAAAATTAGCCCAGTGTCGTGGGAGGTGCCTATAATCCCAGCTACTTGGGAGGCTAAGGCAGAAGAATTGCTTGAACCTGGGAGGTGGAGGTTTCAGTGAACTGAGATTGTGCCATTGCACTCCAGCCTGGGTGATAAGAGTGAGACTCCACTGAAAAAAAGAAAAGAAAAGAAGAAGAGAGGGAGAGGAAGACAAGGAGAGGGAGGGGGAGGGGGAGAGGGAGAGATAGGGAGAAAGAGAAAGAAAAAGGGAAAGAAAAGAGAGAGAAAGAAAGAAAAAGAAAGAAAGAAAAAAGAAAGAAGAAAGTCAATACCAAAAGGAACTCTAAAAAACCACACAAATACATGGGAACCAAACAACTTGTTCCTGAATGATCTTCGGCAAACAATGAAATTAAAGCAGAAATCAAAAAAATTTTCAAAACGAATGCAAATAGAGACACTACCAACTCTCTGGAATACAGCAAAAGCAGTACTAAGACATAGTTTATAGTGTGAAATGCCTACATCTTGATAGAAAGATCTCAAATAAAATTTAATGTTGAACCTCAAGGAACCTGAAAAACAAGAACAAACAAAACCCAAAGCTAGCAGAAGAAAATAAATGGCAAATATCAGAACTAAATGAGACTGAGACCAAAAAAAATGATACAAAGGATCAACAAAACAAAAGTTGGTTCTTTGAAAGGATATGCAAAACTGACAGATGGTTAGCTAGACTAAGAAAAAAAGAGAGAAGATTCAAATTAGTATAGTCAGAAACGATAAAGGTGACATTACAACTGATACCACAGAAATAGAAAAGATCACCAGAGGGCTGGATGCAGTGGCTCATGCCTGTAATCCTAGCACTATGGAGGCCAAGGCACATGGATTGCCTGAGCTTAGGAGTTCGAGACCAGCCTGGGCAATATGGCAAAACCCTGTCTCTAAAAAAAAATACACACACACACACAAAATAGCCAGGTATGGTGATGCATGCCTTTAGTCCCAGCTACTTGGGGGTCTGGGGCAGGAGGATTACTTGAGCTCAGGAGGCAGAGGTTGCAGTGAGGCAAGATCTCACCACTGCACTCTAGCATGGGTGACAAAGTGAGACCTGACTCAAAAAAAAAAAAAAATCACCAGAGACTACTATGAACACCTCTCTGCACACAAAGCAGAAAACCCACACAAAAAGAAAACTCTGCACAAAAAGCAGAAAATGAATAAATTCCTGGCAACATACAACCTTCCAAGATTGAAGCAGGAAGAAATAGACATCCTGAACCAGACCAGTAATGAATAATGAAATTGAATCAGTAATAACAAATCTTCCAACAATAACAACAACAACAATGAAAAGCCCAAGACTAGACAGATTCACTGCCGAATTTTACTGACTGTACAAAGAAGAGCTGATACTGATCTTGCTTAAAGTATTTTGAAAAATCAAGGAAGAAGAATTTCTCCCTAACTTATTCTATGAAACCAGTATACCCTGATAGCAAAATCAGGCAAGGACACAACAGAAAAAGGAAACAATAGGCCAATAGCCCTGAAGAACACAGATGTGAAAATCCTCAATGAAAGAGTAGCAAACAGAATCCAGCTGCATATCAAAAAAAAATTCATCATGATCAAGTAGGTTTTATTCCAGGAATGCAAGGATGGTTCAATATTTGCAAATCAATAAATGAGATTCACCACATAAACAGAACTAAAAAGAAAAACCATATGATCATATCAATAGATGCAGAAAAGGCACTCAATAAAATCCAAGATTCCCTTATGTTAAAACCCCTCAACACACTAGCCATCAGGGGAACACACCTCAAAATAATAACAGCCATGTTTTAAAAACCCACAGCCAATATCATACTCAACAGGGAAAAGTTGCAAACATTCCCTTTAAGAACTGAACCAGACAAGGATATCCACTATCACCACTGCTATTTAATATAGTACAGGAAATCCTGGCCACAGCAATCAAGCAAGAGAAAGAAATAAAAAGACATCAAAATAGGAAAAGAGGAAATCAAATTGTCCCTGTTCACTGGCCATGACTACATATCTAGAAAACCCTAAAGATTCCTCTAAAAGACTCCTAGTCTTGATAAACAACTTAAGTAAAGTTTCAGGATACAAAATCAACATGTCAAAATCAGTAACATTTCTACACACTAACAATTTTGAAGCTGAGTGCCAAATCAAGAACACAATCCCATTTACAATAGACACACACACACAAATACCTCAGAGTACATCTAACCAAGGAGGTGAAAGATCTCTACAAGGAGAACTACAAAACACTAATGAATGAAATCATACATGACACAAATGGAAAAAATCCCAAGCTCATGGATTGGAAGAATCAGTATCATTAAAATGACCATAGTGTCCAAAGCAATCTGTAGATTTAATGCAATCTCTATCAAATTACTAACATCATTTTTTCACAAAATTGTAAAAAAAAAAAAAAAAATCCTAAGTTCATATGTGTAGGGACCAGCCCCACAGGGTCGGTGGGTCTCTCCCTGTGCGCAGCGATGAGAGAGTGTAGAAATAAAGACACAAGACAAAGAGATAAAAGAAAAGGCAGCTGGGCCCAGGGGACCACTACCACCAATGCGCGGAGACTGGTAGTGGCCCCGAATGTCTGGCTGCGCTGTTATTTATTGTATACAAAGCAAAAGGGGCAGGGTAAAGAATGTGAGTCATCTCCAATGATAGGTAAGGTCACATGGGTCACGTGTCCACTGGACAGGGGGCCCTTCCCTGCCTGGCAGCTGAGGCAGAGAGAGAGAGAGAAGACAAAGAGAAAGACAGCTTATGCCATTATTTCTACATATCAGAGACTATTAGTACTTTCACTAATTTACTACTGCTATCTAGAAGGCAGGGCCAGGTGTACAGGATGGACATGAAGTCCAGATTTGTAAGTGTGTTTTCCTGGATATAGTATCTTTTGGTTTTTGCTTCCTACAATATGCAGTTGCCATGTTGATTTCCTGCACCCATTAGCTCGTCATTTAGCATTAGGTATATCTCCTAATGCTGTCCCCGCCCCCCCCCACCCTCCACCCCACAACAGTACCCGGAATGTGATGTTCCCCTTCCTGTGTCCATGAGTTCTCATTGTTCAATTCCCACCTATGAGTGAGAACATGCGGTGTTTGGTTTTTTCCTTGACACTTTTTGCTACTGCTAGACCATGGTCCGCCTGGCAGCGGGCATCTTCCCATACGCTGGCATCACCGCTAGACCAAGGAGCCCTCTGGTGGCCTTGTCCAGGCATAACAGAAGGCTCGCACTCTTGTCTTCTGGTCACTCCTCATCGTGTCCCCTCAGCTCCTATCTCTGTATGGCCTGGTTTTTCCTAGGTTATGATTATAGAGCGGGGATTATTATAATATTGGGATAAACAGTAATTACTACCAACTAATGATTAATGATATTCATATATAATCATATCTAAGATCTATATCTGGTATGACTATTCTTGTTTTGTATTTTATTATACTGGAACAGCTCGTGTCCTCAGTCTCTTGCCTCGGCACCTGGGTGGCTTGCTGCCCACACATATGGAACCAAAAAGAGGGCAAATAGCCAAAGAAATCCTAAGCTAAAAGAACAAAGCCAGACGCATCCAATTGCCTGACTTCAAATTATACTATAAGGCTATAGTAACTAAAAAAGCCTGGTACTGGTACAAAAATAGACACATAGATCAATGGAACAGAATAGAGGACCCAGAAACAAAGCCACATACCTATAACCAATTGATCTTTGACATAGTCAACACAAATTAATGATGGAGAAAGGACACCCTATTCAATAAATGGTGCTGGGAAAAATGGCTTGCCATGTGCAGAAGAATGAAACTGGACACCTATTTCTCACCATATATAAAAATTAAGATGGACTGAAGACTTAAATATAACACCTGAAACTAAAAAAAAATCTTTTTTTTCCTTTTTTTTTTTTGAAAATGGAGTTTTTGCTCTTGTTGCCCAAGCTTGAGTGCAATGGTGCGATCGCAACTAACTTCAACCTCCCCTTCCTGAGTTCAAGCGATTCTCCTGCCTCAGCCTCCCAAGTAGCTGGGATTACAGGCACGTGCCACTATGCCTGGCTAATTTGTTGTATTTTTATTAGGAATGGGGTTTCATCATGTTAGCCAGGCTGGTCTCGAACTCCTGACCTCAGGTCATACACCTGCCTTGGCCTCCCCAAGTGCTGGGATTACAGGCATGAGCCACCACACCCAACTAAAAAAAATCTTAGAAGAAAACCTAGGAGAAAAACATTGGCCTAAACATTCTGGACATTAGCCTAGGCAAAGAATTTATGATGAAGACTGGAAAGCAAATGCAACAAAATTTTTACAAATAGACAAATGAGATTTAATTAAACAAAAGAGCTTCTGCACAGGAAAATAAATAATCAACAGAGCAGACAGACAACCTACAAAATGGGAGAAAATATTTGTATTATGCCTCCAGCAAAGGACTAATATTCAGAATGTGTAGGGAACTTAAATAAACAAGAAAAAAAATACCATTAAAAAGTGGGCAAAGGACATGAGCAGACACTTCTCAAAAAAGACATACAAGTAACCAACAAACATAAAAAATGCTCAACATCACTAGTCATCAGAGAAATACAAATTAACCACAATGAGATACCATCTAATATCAGTCAGAATGGCTATTACTAAAAAGTCAAAACATAACAGATGTTGGAAAGGATGCAGAGAAAAGGAAAGGCTTATACACTATTGATGGGCATAAAATAGTTTAATCTCTATGGAAAACAGCATGGAGATTTCTCAAAGAACTAAAAATAGAACTACCCTTCAATCTAGCAATCCCACTACTGGGTATCTACCCAAAGGAAAGGAAATCATTGTATAAAAAAAAAAAAAAAAGACACCTGTACTCACATGTTCATCGTGGCACTATTCACAATAGCAAAGTCATAGAACTGCCCTAAGTGTCAATCAATGATTGACTGGATAAGTAAAATGTGGTATATATACACCATGAAATACTATGCAGCCATAACAAAGAATGAAATCAAGTCCTCTGAAGCAACATAGATGAAGCTGGAAGCCATTATGTTAAGTGAACTAACTAACTCAGAAACAGAAAACCAAATAACACATTTTCTCACTTATAAGTGGGAGATAAACATATGGACATAAGGATGTAAATAATAGACACTGGGGACTCCAGAAGGGGAGAGGGTGGGAGATGGGGAGGACTGAAAAATTACCAGTTGATATAGGAGCTAAAAGGGAGTTATTTAGGCAGTTAGTAAGGGTAAAAGAGATCTTAGTGGAATTTTCTTTTAATAAAAAAGCAGCCCCCAAATCATTTCTTTTCTAACAAAAAGCAGCCTTTTTGAAAAGTCAAGCTGCAAGCATAGATAAGCAAGGCAGAAGCTTGCATAGGTGAATACCTGCAGCTGTGCCAATAGAAAAGGGATATCTGAAAGCCAGGTATATTCAACATGGAGGTTTTCTCCTCCTTTTTCTTTGTCACCACGTGTGCAAGTGTCATGGCACCAGCCAGGTAGAGACCCCATCTGCATAGTAAAAGATTAGGGTGGGAAGCCCAGCTGCCTCACATGCTATGTAAATAGCAGACCTGGTCCAACCAATCCTCTGGACCCTATATAAATCAAATACTGCCTCCTGAAGCTCATCTATAAAAGCAACCACATCTTGCCCCAAACTCAGAAACCCACTTGGGCCCCCTTCCTCTGCATGAGGAAGCTGTCTCTTCTTTCTTTCATGTATTAAACTTTCCACTGTTAAAGCCACTTTGTGTGTGTCTGCATCTTCAATAAAACAGTGAACTTCAGGTATTTCCCCCAGATAAACAATGCCACTTCATTATTAGGTACAATGTTCACTATTCGAGTAATGGGTATAACTAGAAGCCCAATCCCCACCAGTAAGCAACAAACATCTACAGGTACCCCCTAAATCTAAAAAAAAAAAAAAAATTTCAGACAGGGCTTAAATCCATTGCTCAGGCTGGAGTGTTGTGGTGCAATCTTGACTCACTGCAGGCTTGACCTCCTGAGCTCAAGTGATCCTCCAACCTTAGCCTCCCAAGTAGCTGGGACTACAGGCATGTGCCACCTTGCCTGGCTAATTTTTTTGTATTTTTAGTGGAGACAAGGTTTCACCATATTGCCCATACTGGTCTCAAATGCCTGGGCTCAAGCGATCTGCCTGCCTCGGCCTCCCAAAGTGCTGAGATTACAAGTGTGAGCCACTGCATCTGGCCATAAAGTAAAATTTAAAAAAAGAAAATATATATATATATATATATTTTTAAAAACAGACAAACCTCTAGCAAATTTGATCAAGGTAAGTATACATAGAAGCATTAAATAAATTGATTTTGAGTTTAAAATATACCTATTAAAAATATACCATTCCCTGATAGTTTTAACGAACAAATATTCTAGGAATAAATAAGTCCTTTTGAACTTAAAATGCTATAGAAACTTGGAAAAGAATACTTCCCAACTCCTCATATAAAGCCAGTTTCATTGTATACTCTTGATATCAAACCAGAAAAGTCTGGTATAAAGAACAAAAGTATTTTTCTAAACTTGCTCATGAAAGTAGACATAATAAATTATAAATTTCTAAATTCTAGCAAACCGAATTCATAAATATATAAAAAGTACACTATCAAATTGGTGGTATCCCAAGAATGCAAGGATGGTTTAATGTTAAAAAATCTACATCATTCGCCATATCAACAGACTAAGGAAGGAAAACACATATTATTATAATAACAAATACTAAAAAACTATTTGATTACTCTTTTGTGATTTTAAAATAGTTTTATACCACTCCTTAGTCTAAACCACCACCATCTCTCACCTACATGATTATTACAATGTACTAACTGGCCTTCCTAACATCTATTCCCAATATGGAATTCAAATTTGATCTTTTCCAAACTTGCATCAGATACATGCTTCTTTTCTGGTTAGAACACTCCATGGCTTTCCATAGCACTCAAAATAAAATCCAAAGTCTTTACCATAACCTGTAAGGTCTACATGATTTGTACCATTAACTCTTTGACCTCACCTTTTACTTCTTTCCTCCTTGATCACAAAGCCCCAATACGATGGCCATCTTTTGTTTTAAGAGAGTTGTAGGGCCAGGTGTGGTGGCTCACACCTGTAATCCCAGTAATTTGGGAGGCCGAGGTGGGCAGATCAAAAGGTCAAGAGATCGAGACTATCCTGGCTAACCCCGTCTCTACTAAAAATACAAAAATTTAGCCAGGCATGGTGGCGGGCACCTGTAATCCCAGCTACTCAGGATGCTGAGGCAGGAGAATCGCTTGAACCTGGGAGGTGGAGGTTGCAGTGAGCCAAGATCACACCACTGCACTCCAGCCTGCCCAACAGAGTGAGACTCCGTCTCAACAACAACAACAACAACAAAGAGAGTTGTAAAACTGTTGAAAAGGAGTTTCTCCTCTACAGAGCAATAAGACTAGTTAATGGCTTTCAATGTAAATGATGAACTCCGAGAGACAAAGGAATGAAATGTGCACTACTTCAAGTAGTGAAGAAAAAGGGAAAATATCTATTAACCTAGAATTCTATACCCAGTGAAAATACCCTTCAAAATGAAGACAAAATACTTTCTCATATAAAAACTCTTTGGTTCTTTCCAAATATGCACCAAAAATAATACTAATAAGGAATTCTTCAAACAGAAGGAAAATGCAAGAAAAAGACTACACCAGAAAACACAAATAAATATGAGAGCAAATCTAAATGAATATTAAACATATTAGTTATTGATCACAATATGAGAACTGTAATTCATGACAACAAATAATGTTCTAAAAAGTACCTAACCAAAACCAGGTCCTGAGTTGAAAAGCACATTTTATCTCAGATGGTTGTCTTCCTTGGCAGCAACAAAAATAAAATGCTACTAAACTAGTTTGAGACAGTTGCCATATATGTTTACATACTTATAGACATATATCCACACATAGACATATATCCACACAGGTGTGTGTATGTATATTTGTATATATACACAAGCCTGTTAAAATTTAATTCCATATGTATCACAGTTATGATGCTATCTCCTACTATAGATGCTTTTTAAAAAAATCATGTTCTTGAATTTCTAATACTTTTGTGAATTTAACCACTGTAGTTTTTGGCTCAAAGTATTACCGAATCAAACCTGGGCCTGCCTACACAGCACTGCAAAGCCAAACTCTGACATCAGGGCTGCAGTGAGAGAAAGTGAGGCATTTGGCCAGGCACAGTGGCTCATGCCTGTAATCCCAGCACTTTGGGAGGCTGAGGCAGGCAGATAACCTGAAGTCAGGAGTTCGAGACAAGCCTGTCCAACAAGGCAAAACCCCGTCTCTACTAAAACTACAAAAATCAGCCAGGCATGGTGGTGCACACCTGTGATTCCAGTTACTTGGGAGGCTGAGGCAGAAGAGTTGCTTGAACCCGGGAGGCAAAGTTTCCATTGAGCCAAGATCACGCCACAGCGCTCCAGCCTGGGTGACAGAGAGAGACCCCGTCTCAAAAAAAAAAAAAGAAAGAAAGAAAGTGAGGCATTTATTTGCAGGGCACCAAGCAAAGAGAATTAGGTAGCTCATGCTAAGAACTGAATTCCCCAATGGCTTTTAAGTAAGGGTTTTTAAAGGTAGAGAGACAGAGGTGACGGACAAAGTCATAAATCCATATGTGGAGGTTAGACATTGGTTTGACCTCAAGAGGCTGAATATCTTAAAATGGGGTCTTACAGATCTTAGGTAAATTCAAAGATTTTCTGATTTGTAAATGGTTAAGAAAGAGAAGCTTTGATTAAAAATTTCAGGTCAGTAGAAAAGAATTAGCACTGCCTCATGGGTGTGGCTTCCTCCAGGCCCCTTAAGGAGAATTTTAGAACAAAGAAAGGCAGTCAGAGTTCAGTCCTCTGTTTCCCCCTTATCTAAGGTCTATGTATGTGCCAGGGCATCCATTTGGCAGGGGTACAGGTTTCTGAAAAGTAATTCAGGGACACATGTTAAGATTTTATCTTTAGTTTCTATATGGAACAAAACATCTTATGACTCTAACTACCTTGATATCATTTTTAAACTACTATAACCTTGCTTATGAAGTTGCTCATTTACTGCCCAGAGTTCACTAGGTATCTGGAATTTCCCTTGAAGGAACTCAGGATTTTCCTTTATTTTCATGCTTTCAAGGTAGGGGAGCTATAAGCCACTAAGAGGGGTCCCTGCTCTGTCTCAAAGGGATTTATAAGATCTTTTTAATCAGTTGTGACTTTTATCATTATGTAACATCCTTTTTTTATGCCTGTTATTCCTTTTAACTTTAAATTCTTCCTTACTTGGTAATGAGGAGCCTGGTTCCAGGCCAAATTCCTGTGTGTGATACTTCAAGTCCAACCACAAGTTTTGCTTAGGAGGCCTCATGGGGGAAAACGGCCCTACCCACATCAGATTTGATGCACAGTCAATGCACTGTAGTCTCTGGACAGCTGCAGACAAGTACTCAGCGCCCAACCCCTGCCTAGGGCCAGCATTGCTTATACATTCAGCAGGCTTAGTCCAGCTGCCTCCACTCAGAGACCTCCTTATAAGGTGGGTGCCTCCACGGAGATGTCCTTGTAAGGGGCCCCTGACTAAGACACTTTTCCCCTTTGACCCAGTACTCTTCCACTGCTAGCCCTTCCCTTTTCCTCCCTGTAGGCCTAGCATAGGTCCATAAATGGCAGCAGCCTTTTGTTCAGTGCTTTTCAGCAGTGAGGCATTCTCTACCCACCCACCTGTCTTGCCTGTCATCGGACTGGCCCTCACCCAATGCCATTGCATGGAGTGAAATGAAACACTGAGGAGCTGGCACTTTGTCTGTTGCCTGAACTATCATAGCAAGTGAATAAAGTCTTGAAGGCTACTTTCAGTTTGGATCACTGTCCTTGTTAACCATCTTGACATCAGACAGCTTGACAGATAATCATTCTTCCACTTCCTCTTTACTAATTTTCACTGGCCTAGTATTTTAAGTAATTTCTTTTATAAAGCATAATATCCATATTCCAGGAAAAAAATCCTCATAAAGGGGGAAGAACAAAGGAAGCCTATCCACCATGCAAATGAAAACAAACAAACAACAACAAGAAAACATTCCTAGAACCTTCACACAGTAACTGTGACCCATGTGCTTTTCCCAGAACTTAGTTTGAAGGCTACCTGTATCTGCAAAGTAAGCTAAAAAATTTAGTTTCTCACCTTGTATGTTACTTTCCCTCAAAAAATTGGGATTCTGTTAAGAAGGAAGGAATGATGTATATGGCATGGAATCAAACTGACAATAATTTAAGACATACAGGAAAACCACTATTCAAAGAACACCCAGAAAATACATTGCAAAAAGATCATTACCTAGGCACATAGTCATCAAGTTGTCTAAAGTCAAGATGAAGGAAAGAATCTTAAGATCTGTGGGAAAATAGCATCAGGTAACTTATAAAGGAAAACTTATCAGATTAACAGCAGATTAATCAGCAGAAACCCAAAAGCTAGAAGGGACTGGGGTCCTATCTTTTAGCCTCCTTATATAAAACAATTAGCAACCAATAATTTTGTATCCAGCAAAACTAGGCTTCATAAGTGAAGGAAAAATAAGGTCTTTTCCAGACAAATAAATGCTGAGAGAATTTGCCACTACCAAGCCAGCCCTACAAGAACTGCTAAAAAGAGCTCTAAATTTTGACACAAATCCTCAAAATATACCAAAATAGAATCTCCTTAAAGCATAAATCTCACAGAACCTATAAAACAACAACACAATGAAAAAAAGAAAAGATATATAGGCAACAAATAGCACAATGAATAGAATAGTACCTCACATCTCAATACTAACATTGAATGTAAATGGCCTAAATGCTCTACTTAATAGATACAAAATTGCAGAATGGGTAAGAATTCACCAACCAAGTATCTGCTGCCTTCAAGAGACTCATCTAACACATAAGGACTCACATAAACTTTAGTTAA
Source organism: Hylobates moloch (assembly GCF_009828535.3). Lineage (NCBI taxonomy): Eukaryota > Metazoa > Chordata > Mammalia > Primates > Hylobatidae > Hylobates > Hylobates moloch. Next base: position 119,745,904 of record NW_026652278.1, read on the forward strand.
AGGAGTGGAAAAAGATATTCTATGCAAATGGACATCAAAAGTGAGCAGGAATAGCTATTCTTATATTAGACAAAACAAACTTTAAAGCAACAGCAGTTAAAAAAGACAAAGAGGGACGTTATATAATAATAAAAGGACTAGTCCAGCAGGAAAATATCACAATCCTAAATGTATATGCACCTAACACTGGAACTACCAAATTTATAAAACAATTACTACTAGACCCAAGAAATGAGATAGATGGCAACACAATAATAGTGGGGGACTCTAATACTCCACTGACTGGACTAGACAGGTCATCAAGACAGAAAGTCAACACAGAAACAATGAACTTAAACTATACCCTCAAACAAATGTACTTAACGATATTTACAAAACATTCTACCCAACAACTGCAGAATATGCATTCTATTCAACAGTACATGGAACATTCTCCAAGATAGGCCATATGATAGGCCACAAGTCTCAACAAATTTAAGAAAATGTAAATTATAGCAAGTACTCTCTCAGACCACAGTAGAATAAAACTGGAAATCATCTCCAAAAGGAACCCTCAAAACCATCCAAATACATGGAAATTAAATAACCTCTCCTGAATGACTGTTGGGTCAACAATAAAATTAAGACGGAAATTGAAAAATTATTTGAACTGAACAATAACAGTGACATAACTTATCAAAACCTCTGGGATACACAAAGGTGGTGCTAAAAGGAAAGTTCATAGCATTGCATGCCTACATCAGAAAGTCTGAAAGAGCACAAATAGACACTCTAAGGTCACACTTCAGGAGACAGAGAAACAAGAACAAACCAAACCCAAACCCAGCAGAAGAAAAGAAATAACCAAGATCAGACCAAAACTAAATGAACTTGAAACCCCTTCCCTGCAAAATACAAAAGATACATGAAACAAAAAGCTGGTTCTTTAGAAGATAAATAAAATCAATAGGCCATTAGCAAGATTAACCAAGAAAAGAGAGAAGATGCAAATAAGATCAATTAGAAACAAAATGGGAGATACTACAACCAATATCACAAAAATATAAAAGATCATTCAAGGCTACTATGAACACCTTTATGCACATAAACTAGAAAACTCCAAGGAAATGGATAAATTCCTGGAAATGTAAAACCCTCCTAGATTAAACCAGGAAGAAATAAAAACTCTGAACAGACCAATAATCTCACTGTTATTGAAGTGAGATTGGAATGGTAATGAAAAAGTTGCCAACAAAAAAAGTCCATGACCAGATGGATTCACAACTGAATTCTATCAGATATTCCAAGGAGAACTGGTATCAATCCTAATGACACTATTCCAAAAGACAGAGGAAGAGGGAATTCTCCCTAAACCATTCTATGAAGCCAGTATCACCCTAATGCCAAGACCAGGAAAAGACATGACAAAAAAGAAAACCACAGACCAATATCCCTGATAAACATAGATGCAAAAATCCTCAACAAAATAAAAGCTAACAGAGTCCAATGGCATATCAAACAGATAATCCACTATGATCAAGTGGGTTTCATACCAGGAATGCAGGGATGGTTTTATATCCACAAGTCAATAAATGTGATACACCACATAAACAGAATTAAAAACAAAAGTCATATGATCATCTCAATAGATGCAGAAAAAGCATCTGATAAAATCCAGCATTGCTTTATGATTAAAACCCTCAGCACGCCTCTGCCCGGCCACCCCATCTGGGAAGAAGTGAGGAGCGTCTCTGCCTGGCCGCCCCGTCCAGGAAGAAGTGAGGAGCACCTCTGCCCGGCCGCCCCGTCTGGGAAGTGAGGAGCGCCTCTGCCTGGCTGCCTATCGTCTGGGATGTGAGGAGCTCCTCTGCCTGGCCGCCCCGTCTGGGAAGTGAGGAGCGCCTCTGCCCGGCCGCCCCGTCTGGGAAGTGAGGAGCGCCTCTGCCCGGCCGCCCCATCTGGGAAGATACTCCCAGCCCGGTCAAAAGTGGACCTCTGGCTGCTGCCCGTCTGGGGGTTCTGCCCCCCATCTGCCCGGCCGCCCCATCTGGGAGGTCTACCACGGAGGCCAGACGCAATGTGGGTGCTGGACGTGGTGGCTCACGCCTGTAGTCCCAGCACTCTGGGAGGCCGAGGCAGGTTGATCATTTGAGGCTAGGAGTTCAAGACCAGCCTGGCCAACATGGCAAAACATATGAAAAATACAACAGACAAACCAACCAACCAACCTAGCAACAACAAAACAGGTCTACCCTGGAGTCATACTCTAATTTTTTCTATTTTCCTCCCTTTCTGATCCTTTATCCCGCTTTCTTTTTCTTCCTCTTCCTTCTCCTTCTTCTTTGTCAAATAGAGGATTGAGTTATTATCATTGATGCATACAAAGTCCCTCTCTCATTTATTTTCTTTAATTCCCACCCCCCATTTCTATTCCCTGTCTTCCCATGTGCAACCTTCCTAATATGTTTGATATGCATCTTTTTGTTTGTATGTATTTTTAGAAAATGTTTATTGTTTTGTGTGCAAAAAAAAATTAATAAAAAAAAAAAATAAAAAAAAACCCTCAGCAAAATCAGCATAGAAGAGACATACTGAAAGGTAATAAAAGCCATCTATGACAAACCATAGCCAACATTATACTGAACAGGGAAAAGTTAAAGCATTCCCCCTGAAAACTGGAACAAGACAAGGATGCCCACTTTCACTACCTCTATTCAACATAGTACTGGACGTCCTAGTCAGAGCAATCAAGAAAAAGAAACAAAGGGCAACCAAATCAGTAAAGAAGAAGTCAAACAGTCACTGTTTACCAATGATATGATCATAAACCTAGAAAACCCTAAAGACTCATCCAAAAAGCTCCTGGAACTGGTAAATAAATTCAGCAAAATTTCAGGATACAAAGTTAATGTACACAAATCAATAGTCCTTCTATACACTAACAATGACCAAGCTGAGACTCAAATCAAGAACTCCACCCCTTTTACAATAGCTGCAAAAATAAAATAGAATACTTAGGAATATACTGAACCAAGGACGTGAAAGACCTCTACAACGAAAACTACAAAACACTGCTGAAAGAAATCACAGATGACACAAACAAATGGAAACATATCCCATGCTCATGATGCGTAGAATCAATATTATGAAAATGACCATACTGCCAAAAGCAATCTACAAATTCAATGCAATTCCCATCAAAATACCACCACCATTCTTCACAGAACTGAAAAAAAAATCCTAAAATTCATATATGGAACCAAAAAAGAGCCTGCATATCCTAAGCACGACTAAGCAAAAAGAACAAATCTAGAGGCACCATATTACATTACCTGACTTCAAACAATACCATAAGGCCATGGTCACCAAAACAGCATGGTACTGGTATAAAAAACAGGCATATAGGCCAGGCACAGTGGCTCATGCCTGTAATCCCAGCATTTTGGGAAACTGAGGCAGGCGGAGTTTGAGACCAGCCTGGGCAACGTGGTGAAACCCCGTCTGTACTAAGAATACAAAAAATTAGCCAGGTGCAGTGGTAGGTGCCTGTAATTCCAGCTACTCAGGAGGCTGAGGCAGGAGAATTGCTTGAACCTGGGAGGCAGAGGTTGCACTGAGCCAAGATCATGCCATTGCACTCCAGCCTGGGCAACAAAAATGAAACTCTGACTCAAAAAAAAAAAAAAAACCCCAGGCATATAGACCAAGGGAACAAAATAAAGAACCCAGAAATAAACCCAAAGACTTACAGCCAACTGATCTTCAACAAAGCAAAGAAAACCATTCAAGAAATGGTGCTGGGATAATTGGCAAGCCACATGTAGAAGAAAGAAACTGGATCCTCATCTCTCACCTTATACAAAAATCAACTCAAGATGGATCAAAGATTTAAATCTAAGACCTAAAACCATAAAAATTCTAGAAGATAACACTGGAAAACCCTCCTAGACACTGGCTTAGGCAAAGACTTCATGACCAAGAACCCAAAAGCAAATGCCACAAAAACAAAGATAAATAGATGGGACTTACTTAAACTAAAAAGCTTCTGCACAGCAAACGAAATAGTCAGTAAACAGACAACCCACAGAGTGGGTGAAAATCTTTGCAATCTATACATCTGAGAATGGACTATTATAATATCCAGAATCTATAAGGAATTCAAACAAATCAGCAAGAAAAAAACAATTCCATCAAAAAGTGGGCTAAGGACATGAATAGACAATTGTCCAAAGATATACAAATGACCAACAAACATATGAAAAAATGCTCAACATCACTAATTATCAGAGAAATGCAAATCAAAACCATGATGGGATACTACCTTACTCCTGCAAGCATGGCCATAATAAAAAAAAAAAGATTTAAAAAAAGATGTTGGCATGGATGTGGTGAAAAGAAAACACTTTTACACCACTGACGGGAATGTAAACTAGTACAACCATTATGGAAAACGGTGTGAAGATTCCTTAAAGAACTAAAAGTAGAACTACCATTTGATCCAGCAATCCCACCCCGGGTATCTACCCAGAGGAAAAGAAGTCATTATACAAGAAAGATACTTGCACATGCATGTTTATAGCAGTACAAATCAACTGCAAAAATATGGAATCAGCCCAAATGCCCATCAATCAACAAGTGGATAAAGAAAATGTGAGATATACATATATATAAGTTCTATCAACAAAATCTATTTTATCTGTAAACCATAATAAAACTGTTGCAAGTATAGCACTTTCCTGAGGGCTGTGAGTCAATCTAGGAAATTACATACATACCATGGAATGAATACTACTCAGCCATAAGAAGTAACAAAATAATGGCATTTGCAACAGCCTGGATGGAATCGGAGACCATTATTCTAAGTGAAGTAACTCAGGAAAGGAAAACTAAACATCATATGTTCTCACTCTTAAGTGGGAGCCAAGCTATGAGGATTCAAAGGCATAAAAATGATACAATGGACTTATGGACTTTGGGGACTCAGGGGAAAGGGTCGCAAGTGGCGAGGGATAAAAGAATACACATTGGGTACAGTGTACACTGGTGAGGTGATGGGTGCACCAAAATCTCAGACGTCACCACTAAAGAGCTTATCCATTTAAGCAACCGCTACCTGTTCCCCACAAACCTATCGAAGTTTTTCAAAAAAAAAAGAATATTTGAATTATTCTATCCTCATTTATTTGTGAACACATTTACATTGTTTTCATATGTCCACAAATACTTACAAAAATTGATCATGTATGTGGCTAAGAGAGGAAAATTTTGGGCTACATCCTCTAATCAAAAGCCAATAAATCTCAAAAGCTTGAAAATTAGGAATAAAAGGAATAGATATATCAGAAAAAATAAATGGGAAATTACTAACTGGAAATTAATGAAAAGGATACTTCATACTTAAGCCAATGGAGTACATGAAAATAGTACTGAGGAAAATGTATAGTCTTAAATAATTTTGCTTTTAGAGTAAAAAGATGAAAAAAGGAATATGTACTCTTTAAAAATTCAATTCCTGCCAGCAGGTGTTTAAATATAAAAAATGAAATTTAAAAGATTAGGAAAAGAACAAAAATCAGAAATATGCAATCAATAAAGGTAAAACAAATTAGTGACAGTGGCAATGACAAATATAAAACAAAAACACTATGATCAATATACTTCCTTTTAGTAGACAAGATTAAGAATGAGAAAAGAATCACAGAAGAGAAATTCAAAAAGATGAATTGATCTTATATATAATCGTAAATTTTAAAACCTAAAGAAAAGTACTTCCTGACAAAACATGAACTGCCAACAATGACCAAAAAGGAAATGGAAATTTGAAGCACTAGACACCACAGACGAAAATGCGTAATTGACTAGCAATCCAACTTTGAAATAAACACTGTTGTATATAACGAACTTGGTGGTTTTCTTAGGTTCCTGACAGGAAGCTTCTAAACTCTTGCAGTTTTCCAAGGAACACCATTTTCTGTTATTCTTGGTGTGCCCTTGACACCAAGCCTGAATTTATGCTAACAAGGTGACCCATTGTGGACCACTAGTTTCAGGTTGTGGGCTCGCCGTGATGGAAAGACACATCATGTGATTAAAGAGTTGGGCTTTTTGAAAGGTGAAATCAGCCCAACCTTCAGGGAGGAGTGGGAGGCTAGAAATTGAGTTCAATCGTGTGACCAGGGTGGAGCCAAGATGGCCGAATAGGAACAGCTCCGGTCTCCAGCTCCCAGCCCGAGCGACATAGAAGATGGGTGATTTCTGCATTTCTGCTTGAGGTACCGGTTTCATCTCACTAGGGAGTGCCTAACAGTGGGTGCAGGACAGTCGGTGAAGGGCACTGTGCGCGAGCCGAAGCAGGGCGAGGCATTGCCTCACTCGGGAAGCGCAAGGGGTCAGGGAGTTCCCTTTCCTAGTCAAAGAAAGGGGTAACAGACGGCACCTGGAATACCGGGTCAGTCCCATCCTAATACTGCCCTTTTCCAACGGGCCTGGAAAACGGCACACTAGGA